>NC_081180.1:2668863-2816655 GCF_029867415.1 Vicia villosa | reverse complement strand
AAAAACACGCGCGCGCCTCCCAGCGAATCAGAGGGCGCCACGCATCATCTTCAACCTTCAGATAGGTTTTTACACCGTTCATTTGCAGGTGGTGTAAAAAACCTAATCTTTTACACCTGGTAATAATAGCGAATACAAGCAAACGTGAGTCTAAATTTGGCGCGATGGTATGGTTGAGTTCGTATTGTTCATGCGAACTCAATGGTGCTATTCAGAACCTGTAATTTTGCCTAATTTGGAAAACCCTAATTTTGGGATAAAGAACCCTAAAATGGTGGTTTCGTGTATACGCATCTAAAACTTAATTAAAGCTCCAGAAATGATCTACACCTCAAACCAAACTCAATAGTATGTCTACATCTTGTTAAATATGTGTGAATAGCCAGATACGAATTGATTTTAGTTTGAATAATTTTTGACCTGTGTAGCTCGATTCAGTGAGCTTCAAGGCTTGTAATTGATTGAGATAGTTTCAGTGATGTTCAAGGAAGGTGTATGAATGCTTAGTTTGTATTGAAATGAGCAGAAATTACAAATTCGAATTTGAGTTTTCTTTTGAATTTTTTGAAGTGATTACAAGGGTGTTATGCTTAGCTTTGCTTCTGAACTTGTCTCCCTTTTGTTTGCTGAACTATGATAGCTTATTTATAAGCTATGTGTGCTTGCAATTGAAGCTAACTTGCAGCTAGTTGCCTTTGTTGAAAACTTGGTTTTTAAATATTAAAAACCTTGAATTTTTGACCAAGTCTTGACTCCATTCAATGCTCTTGCCTTGTGCACCAATCCTCTGCAGAAAATTGAAGGTTCCTTGGGTGAGTCATGCTTAGATTGTAAGCTACCATTTATCCATGCATTTTCCTTTTAATTTTAATCTTAAAGTAAGATAAAATCATGCAAAAAATGGATAAAAAAGGTATGGGCTTAGTCTTGGTCGTGGGAGGCCCATTACATCATGGAAATGATGTTTGAATGCTGAAAACTTGGCCCCTTTTGGAAAAAATGCAATTTTGAACAATGTTGGTTTCATGCATTTTCCCAAAATTTAGCCAACTTCAACAAGGTGTAAATCCTTCAATTTTTGTCATATGAAGGAGATCTTGCACTTTTTAGAAACCTCAAAGAGTCCTCTAACCAATGTCTTTGGTCTCATGTCAAAATGATTTTTGAAGCTCCTTGTGTGTCCTTTTGAAAAAAGTGTCTTTTTGTTGACTTTGAAAATGACCTGTAATGTCTTTGGTCATATTTTTCAAATGGTGAGTCCAATGACCATGGGATCAATGGCATTTGAAAGATAATTGAATTTCCTTCAAAACAAGCTTTGGTTTGAATTTTTTGGATGAAGGATGAGAGAGTTATGATCAGTCAAAGTTGAGTTGACTTTTCAGGCAAAAACCCTAATTTTGAATCTTAGGGTTTTGTTGATTTTTGATCTTTCCTTGATGAATTATGATCATCCAATGATCAAATGATGAATCCTTTGACAAAATATGGACTTTGACAAAAAATTTCATTTTTGACTGTCTGTTGACTTTTTTGGTCAAACGGGTCGTCTGTTGACTGTTTGAGCTGCTGACGGTGCGTCTGAGTGAATTGAAGTTTGAAAATTTGTATGATGGTACTTTGAGATATATGGATGTGTATGAAATCCATTTGAGCTCTCAAAAACTTGTTGCTCCTGTAAAAACAAGAAAAACCCTGATTAGGGACTGTTTGTGTAGGAGACAGTTAAGCGTACCTGATTTTTGCGCAGTGTTGAGTCTCTGCTAATCGCGTGATATTCAGAAGACTTCTAGAACAAAAATCTTGGAATTTTGAATTGTGAAAGATTGATTTGATTGATGGTACAAAACACTGAGAATTGTACTGCCAGCAGTTTGGCTGTCAACTGACTGTTCAGGTATTGACGTAGCAGTTAGAGTGAAAAAATTAACAGTCAAAGTTAATTTTCTTTTTTTGTTGTTTTTTGTTTTTGTTTTATGTGAAAAATGAAAGTTTATTTACATGACTTGTTAGAAAAAACACAGACATAATAAATAACTAATATTTACGGTATGCGGGCAAAATTACCGATAATAACCCTGAAAATCATTTAATGCACAGAAATAGGAATATTTGACTGGCAGAAAACACACAAAATATTATCTTAGTAATTAAGCAATATTATAACAAATAGTACAACATTTAATACTGACAGTACAAATATCACATACTATATTGAACAGTACGACGAATAAACGGTACATTTAAGAAATAAGAAAAACGGCAAATTTTAAGAATGACGATTAATGACCCATGCTATGAACAATAACATGTAGATGATTGGGAGTGCAACTATTGCAGGTCCACACTCTTCAGGACTATGCAGGCAGAAGAAAGTCATGATCACCGTAGCAATGGTGATGACTGTAAGAAACAGTGTCTCTATCCACTTTGCCATTCTTGTCAGGGAAGAAGAGAAAATAGATATGAGATAGGAATTTGAAAGATGAGTTGGAATTTGATGTGAGATTTTATGGAAGAAAATGGGAGATATTTATAGAATAGAAAGAAGGAAAGAGACGTTGGGGAATGATGTGATTCCGTACAAAAGGAAAATTTGAGTGGAAGTAAGATTTGAAAGAAAGTGTATGATAGTGTTGGAAAAAGGAGAGATTTGATTTTTGAAAAAGAGATTTGAAAAGATTTTTGCAAATAATGGAATATAGTACAAAAATTAGTGGGAAACAAAAGATAATAATAATCTACTTGTTACCAGTACAGTCTGAGTTTCCTGATTCTGCGCCTGCAAAAAGATTTAACTCTGTACCAATTGTGTCAGTACCATTTATCTGTAAATAAATAAATAGCATGTGTGAAGTAATACACAGTATTTGGTGTTTGCGTAAGAATAAATTCAACTGCAAGCCAAATTACTGTATAAGAAAAATTCTAAAAACTAAGTATTTCATATGTCAGGATATTTGTTGAAATAAAAATCCATGATTATATGAGACCCTTAATTTTCAGATTGGAGTTTTCTTGAAAAATATGTGGGCAAATTTTGGGGTATAACAACTACGATAGGCCATTCAAAAAGCCTTCAAACCATTCAAATCAAATTCTAAGGCGTACAACCCTGTGCCCGAACTACGTTGACTCTGATTCTCCCTAAGGAGATACGTAGGCACTTGGATAACCAAGGCGAGTCCCCTTCCCTAAAATCTCAATTTTTCCCCTATTCACTTCTTTAGCTATTAAACTTTAATAAATTTAGCCATAAAACTGCTACGTTAGATTCAAAGCCATAGGAAAGGGTTGAGGGTGCCTAACACCTTCCCTCGACCTGATTATAATAACTTACCCCGAATCTCTAAACTGCGTTGGGTTTCCTATTCGCCCTTCAGAATAGGTGGCGACTCTAAATCTATTATTTTTAGGGCAGGTTGCTACAAATTATACATCACAAAACATCATTTAAACGCATTATTAACCAATTAGTTCACACAATTATCATCAATTCAATCCAATTATAACAACCTAACCTAACAACCCCAATGTCTAATTGAATCAAACCATACATCAATCTACCTATTACCTAAGACCACATAAGAGATACTAAAAGGAAGAGTCCCCCCTTACCTCGATGAATCTCTTGAATGTTCTCCTTTCGGTTCCACGTTCTTGCCTCTTTCTCTTCTCTTGCCCTTTTCACGTGTTCTTCCTTTTTCCCCAAATGGTTCCTTTTTCTTATTTTATGAAAAATAAAATAAAATAAATTAACCACAACTTAGTAAAAGGCCTAACTATTTAGCACCCCTCTTTTACTAACATCACATCATAAGCCCAATAGCTTTACTCCATCATTTTCCAATTAAATCCAATTAAAATACTAAAATTCCACTTATTTAATTTAAATCCAAATCAAATTAATAAACTGAAATTATGGGGTGTTACAAGTTAATTGTCTCATCCTCTCAATTCTGGTGGATATCTGGCTTTGGATCAAGGGTGATCTACTTATGGAATTTTACAGAAATTAGGAGTCGATTCCCTTATACGCCGCCAAAGTTTCATTTTGGAACCATAATTGGTGTATACCAATGGTGAGGGATCTTGAAACAGGGGTGCTTATCTTCAATGTGATGGTGTAGAGTGGACTTGCAAGGTTACCACTCCAACGCCCCAAGTCAATTCAAAATTCAAGATGTGTAGTAAAAAGTGGATATCACAAAAGTGTGCCTTTAATATCACGCGTGCTGGCTTTTATATGTTGGATTGTTTTGATTAGACTTATATCGGGTTGGGCCTCGGGGTTTCGGCCTTTGGGAGGCCCAAAATAATATCTATTTATGAAATGAGAATAAAATTCCAACCTTTAATCCCTCACATGGTATTCGACAAGAAGATTCGTTATTGTCGTACCTATTCGTCATATGCATAAATAAACTTTCTATTGCCATGACCGATGTTGTTCGTGGTGGTTCTCAAAGTCCTATTTTCATATATAATAATGGACCTCATGTGTTTTATCTTCTGTTTGCGGACGATATTCTCCTTTTTGCAAAGGTGACGAATTCTCAAATCAGATTTACTGTCACCCTTTTGAACAATTTTATCCGTACATTAGGTATGAAGATCAATCTTGTTAAGTCTCGTTATTTTTATATTCTATTGACTAAAACCAATCAACTTAATTCAATTTTAGGTATCCAAAGGGTATGCTTACTCTTTCATAAGTATTTGTTTGGTGGCCTTTTACTCCTTCGCTCTTCCACTATATATAGGTTTTTCCACTTGTAAATCTATCATCAAAGTAAATAACATGTTGAAAGATAGATTTAATTGGAGACTTGTATCATACTCATTTTCTTTCAGCTGATATAACCATTGGACTTCTCTTGGCTTATTTCCGCTCTTGTTGATTATGTTCACATACACGACCTTCACCTAACAGTTAAACATTTTTACCATACAACATCACCCACATCCATCATTTATATACTTAACTCTCTCACTGCATCACTACTCAACTCAACACAAAAAGTCTCAGCTTTAACCCTAATACATAATATGTTTTTATGTGGTTTGATCACATAAATGGTGTTTACATGTACACTAATAAGACTGACTACACTTGGATTAGGTAGAACAAAGAAGATATACATGATCATAATATGGAATCTCAATTTTAGCATTAGATATAGAAATTATGCCATACAGGAAAGATAAATTTCATCTATTGACTTGCTTTTCACATCTCTATTTCTACGCTTTCTCTACTATACCATCGAAACATGGACTCGACGACTATGTGCGCTAGACGTGTCCTAGAAGAGGAGACTTTTCTTCATTGTATTCACGAGTGTTGTATTCTATAAACATTTAATATTTTTAAGATTTTTTTGAGTAATATCATATTTAAACTTCTAATATTTTTAAGAATTAAGTCTTAAAATAAACGTCCATAAATATTTTATATTTGTCCAACATTTTAATATCTACGAAACAATATACCGACACTACACATTTTATAGATGAAATTTAGCGCGATCGAATTCGAAGTGGACGCTACACTATGTTGAAGCAGTAAACCCATTCGTCTCTCCCAGTCGCCGCCAAGAACCACCATCCGTGAAGTTGCATCTCGCAACGCAAGGTCTGTGTTATATTCTCTACATTAACCACTCAACTGTGGAACCCTAATTATTTATAGGATATTTCACAATTGCCTATATACAAGGGGTTGTGTTGTTGAAAATTTTAAAGTTTAACCAGTAACCCTAGTGGCTAATAATTATATACATAATATGCAGGTAATGGATCGTAGTTAGATGTATGATAGGTTTAATCCACATAGGTGAGGCTTGAAATTTGAGTTTGTTAGTGGAGTTCAGGAGTTTATTAAGAAGCCAAGGAACAACCCTGCTTTTTCTCTAAGAAAAAGATCAAGTGTCCATGTGAAACGTGCAAGTGTGTAAATTCTTTCACTCCAAGAGATGTGAAAGCTCATTTGTACAAAAATGAGTTTAAACCAAACTATTCCATCTGGACTGAGCACGGAGAACTAGATCAAAATAGTTCTCCAATGAATCAATCAAATAGAAGTCAACATATGAAGGGGAAGGAGGAGGTGGTGGAAGAGGAGGTTCCTAAAACTCCTAATATGGAGTCGTCGGAAGAGGAGGATTCGAAACTCCTGATATGGAGGAGGAGGGAGAGGAAGAGGATCCTAAAACTCCTAAAGAAATGGATACAAATAAGCAAAATGTTGATGGGAAGGTTCTTATACGACCATGTGGATTAGGGTAAGTTTTATATATATATATATATATATTATATATATATATATATATATATATATATATATATCCCACACAGAGATAGATAGATAGATCGTTGACATTGAGTTTGGATTTTTTGTAGGTGGGCTCCTAGCGCAGCGCCAGCTGCAGCCATTAAACAGGTCATCGAGTCCCACTTTCCTAGTCCATTTCATTGTTGGAGTGAGACCCCAGAAGATGTAAGGGAATATTGGGGTCAGTTTCATTTATTTATTTTAACTTATTTAATTACTAACTAGTTGCACCTACTTAATGGTAACTAGTTAGATTCCTTCTTTTTTAGGACATTGTTGCTTAGGATCCTCATGATCACGTGTATATCAAAAAGACGTTTCTGTCGAGAGGCGCAAAACGCCTTTCACATATTCTCTCAAAAGCGAGGAAGAAGGGGACTAGGTCTCATTGGATATGTGAGGAGGCTTGGAAGGGTCTTATTGTCCATTGGGAGGGTGAAGCCTTTCTAAAGATCTCTACCCAAAATAAGACCAATCTGGCTTCAGGTAAAGGTGGAGCAGTCCACACCACAGGCCGCAAGGCTCATGTGATGTGGAACTTAGCATGGTATGTATTTAATATACACTTATCGACTTGGTCATTGACTCTGATATTTATAAATTTAAAATGTGTTAGTTTTTTATGCAGGCTCAAGAACTTGGGCGGTCTGTGGATCCCAATGAGCTCTTCTTGGCCACCTATAAAAAGAAATTTGGAAATTGGGTGATAACCGCTCTCAAACAACATATGTAAGTTGTTGGTCCTTATATTTTGTATATATAATATGGTTTTGGAACAAAATTATATTAGGTTATGTTTTCTCTAGAAACATTATCAAGATCGTCTGAAGGAAGTAGAAACACAAATCGGCGAGGCCTCCTAGAATGGGACACAAAAGGTAGATGAGGCGACAAAGCTTGAATTGTGGAAAGAGTTTGCTGGGGAAAGTCTCGAGGTCGTTGTTATGGCACTGAATATTTTGCTATAAACTTACGACATGGTGAACTTCGCTGACTCAGGAGTCAGAAGTCTCGAGTACCTTACAGTGGCAGGTGTGGTCATGCTATGCATCTTGAGGCCATTGATGCAGCTCATAAGGAAGCTTCCGCAGCACGTCAAGAGGCATCCACAACACGTCAGGAAGCAACTGAGGCAAAACAACATTTTCTGCTTTTGGAGGAGCAGTTGCTCAAGGTAATTAATCACATGAAAACTCTAGAGCGCAAATTAACAGGTGCTTCCATAAGTGTGATTCGAGCTCATAGGAGACGCCCTCACAATGATTCTGGCCATTCACTAGATAAGGTATTACGAGTCCGTTGATGAAAGAAACACCTGGCTATATGGCGGCATCCTCGTTATGATGAAGATTATTCACCAGATGAGATCTCACCAGACCTTGCCGAAAGCAACGTCGGTCTCAAAGTGGACGTCCTTACTATCAAGGGCGGATGCAAGTGCACCCTCTGAGTTTTGAAAAATTTCCCTAATAATCTTGTTATTTTAATTCTTGCACCCCCTGACTTTCTACAGTTTGCACCTCAATGTTTTATTTGCTTTGAACACAAAAGCTGCTGCAACTCTGCTATATTTTTTTTACACAGTTTTTATAAGTGACTAGACATAGACATGAGAAATTAATGTGTTTTTCTATGCTAAATCATGTGACCAGATAGAGAGAGGAATTTGATGTGTTTGCTGCCACTATAATATTTGTTGTGTAAAAAAATCTCTACCTCTCAAAAATAATGAATTATTTATATATAATGTATTTATTGGTACTAAAATTTTTATTATATTTGTTAAAATTAAAAAAAATTTGAGATAAGGATGAAATTCATAAGAAAAATCCAATTACCTGTTATCACCACAACAACACTACACATGAATTAATAAAAAAACAATTCAATCTATATTACCTAAGATAATTTATCTTATAGATTGTATAATTCATTTATTTATCATTTTTTAAAATTATATAATACTCTTATATAACAATATTAATTAATACAAATTATCTATTATTAAAAATAAAAATATATAAAACTAAATATAAATTATATGTTTTAAAAATGATTAAATAATTTATATATAATACAATTATAACAAATTATATAATAAAATTCAATAGATAATTGCTTCCATTATAATATTTGACTATATAAGTCCTACAATCAACAAATTAGAATATTATATAAAACACAGGAAAATGGAAAAAGTGAAGGGAGTTGAGCTTTCCATTTTGAATGCTTCCACAACTTAATGAAAAATCAAAATTATCAAAGAATTTGAAAATGCATTTCTAAATGTATTCAAATACACCAAAATATACCTCAGGAATAAATAGAATAAATGTATGAATTAATCTGTGTTGGAACATTATATCAATATTTAAATATAGAGAGATGAATTTAAAAAAAAAAAAATTTAAATCCCACATTGTGTCTTAGTTGAAAAAACTTCTTAGTGACACATTGTTTAAGTGAAATATCTCAGCTAACCCACTTCATTATATAAGGAAATTCCATAATTCATTCCAAAACAACCAAAGACTCATCTTGTTGAGTTTTTTCTTTCTCACTCTCATAACTCCGTATCTTTTAAATTGTCAAGCGCCAACGTCTTCCCCTTTCTTTCTACTCGTTGAATTTTTTTTGAATATTTTCTTAAATTTTCTATAGAGAATTATATTAATTTCTCCTCATTTGAGTTGAGAAATTGCAAGTATTAATTTTTGGATTCTCTTTAGAGAATTATTTGAATTTCTATTATTTGAGAAATTATTTTGAGTGGTCAAATGATCATTATTGAATTATCTTTGGAGAAATATTAGAATTTCTCTTGGTTTGAAAAATTATTACGATTGATCGTTATACTAGATACTACGAGTGATATTTATAGCATATTCAAATGGTCTTTGTACCATTGGAAGGTGTATTTCTAAACCGATTATCTATCGTGCAAATAGTAATCATACATTATTGAACTATGTTGTTTTATCTTGGAGGCGACACAATAGTTCGTCTATTTTGCATATTTTCGGATAGTGTCGCGAATATCTTAAAGAGAGAGACATAGTCAGTGATTTGACCCGGTAATTTCTTCTGTGGTTGATTTTCAAAACCGTGAAACAATTTTAAGACGCTCAAAAAACTGTCATGACTACCGAAGAAGTTATTGGTAATTATGCGGCCGCTGTCTCTGACAAATTATTTAAGTTTGAGGGTTTTCACTTCAAACATTGACAAACTAAAATGAAAATTTTCTTAACCTTAAGGAAGGTTGCCTATGTTTTTAGTGAGGACATTCCTGTTATTCCTTCTATATCAATCAAACAAACTAAACTAATGATAACAAAATTATGAATTCAGACAGAACTATTAACTCGTCTGAATTAGACTATGTTGTAAAAGCTAAAGCATATGATTTACAACTCATAAAAGAAATCTCTATTTGGAAAAGTAATGATTATCTTTGCAAAAACTAAACAAGTATGAGAAGCTCTGCAAAAGAAATATGATACTTAACAAGATGAAATAAAGAAGTATGTCATTAACCACTACCAAAAGTATCAGATGGTATAAATGAAAGGTCTGTGGAGGCTCATTGTTACGAACTTCAAAAGATTGTTTATAATATCATCATAAAAGGTATGTGTTTAGATGAACAATCTAAAATTTCCTCATAGTTTGAAAGTTTTTAAAAAAAATTGCTTCACTGTAAAACAATTTTTTTTCAATTTTGTATAATAAGAAGAAATGGAACAATCACCTTGCTTAAGGGTACAAATTTCTTCCTAAATTTTTGAAATCCCAAATACATCTCCATGATAAAAATGGTCTTTCAATTCCTTCCATATGCCTGAAGTTGTCTCCATCTATAGAACATTTTGTGAAATCTCATATTCAGCCATGACATTATCATCGCGTTGTACCGATCCTAAGCAATTGAGTCACGATCTTCATCTGGTGGTCGAGATAAAGCATCAATGATGAAATGTAACTTGTTCTTGGATCTCAGCGCCATTGTCATGAATATTGACCAAGAATGGTAGTTACCGGCGTTCAAGAGAAGAGTGACGAGAACAAGTACATGATTCTCATTATGATGCATGAAGTAGGGATTGAGTGTGTAATTTTGGTAACCTTTGTTTAAAATAGAGGACGTGTTGTTAGCATGGATGGAAGAAGAACTCAAAGAACTATCGACATACATGGTTGAAAAATCAAAGAAAGGTGGAGAAGATGAAGTGCAAAACGAAAAGAGAAAACAGAGTTGTGAAAGAATGTAACGAAGAATGTAATGAAAGTCTAGCCACAGGTCGATGATACCATATGAAACTATAACTCATGCACCATAGTAATGAAATAAAAAGCTTGCATCACAAAGAAGAAGAGAATAAACTTGTATATTTCACTACTGAAATGTATCATTACAAGGCATTAAGTATATATACTTATAAAGTAAACTCATTTTGTGCCTTGCTCATCATGCTTAACACTCACTCATCTCAAACTCGTAATTAGATTGTTAGTAAAGGTGATAGATTTGCATCAATCATATTAGAGAAGGAGCGAGCTAGATATGAATGTGTCAGAGGGAAATGGATTACCTGCAATTAAATTGAAGGTGAGGTGATAGATTTGCATCAATCATATTAGGGAAGGAGCGAGCTAGATGTGGATGTGTTAGAGGGAAATGGGTTAATTTATTATAGTTACCGGCATTCTTGAATATTAAAGTTTAATGTATTAATTTGTGTTGAAACTTTATCATCCGATTTTAATCAAATGGTCCATAATTCACTGAGTGTGTGACTGCACCATTTCCCCACTGCAGAGAATCTTGGTCCGTGTTTGAGCAGCTTAACATGTACTCCTTCCGATCTTATTTATAAGCAAAGATTCATTTTTTTAGATTCATTGAGTAATGAATGTATCTGGTCTACATAGTAGATCGGATACATTCATTACTCAATAAACCTAAAAAATGAATCTTTGCTTATAAATAAGACCGGAGGAAGTATGCTTATATGGAAGTTTTCACTAGTAGTGGTCAAATAGAAAGTTGGTGGATGCGTAGTACCATGTCACACCTCGAAATCGAAATGCTTTTTAGAAGTTATGCGTAGATGGGGACTATGACTGTTTTTATATTGCAAATAACATGTGGAATTCATTGTTCTTGTTGCTGTGGTTGACTTTATTTCAACTACTTCCAGTGATATATTCTGAAACTTATTTTAAGAGAGGAAACATCCTAGAACATGGAATATTTATTTATTCATTTGAACACATGGGTCAGTGAATGGCTTCATTGATTAAGTTGTTCAATATTTGAAAGGACAGCTATCCAATTTATAGCACTATCAGATAGTAATATATTTTTAGCTTTATTTGGTGGGAAAGACTAACTTCCCACCACATATTATTTTGTAGCTTGACCACTAATAATTACACATGATAAGTTCAATTGCACATCAAATCACTATTTTCATAGTACACTAAACTTGTAAATTGTTAGATTGAATATTTTGTGATTTTCATTTGTGCCTGAAATTCAGTGATTTTGTACTAGAGTAGAAAACTTGAGCACCATGTACCTCTGCTTTGGAAAATTTTGCATGCTATTACAATGATAAAGAATTAAACAAAGAAACAAAAATGAGTACTATAGTAAATCTCACAATTTCTTTCATTTCAGTATTGCCATTTACAATAAGTTTTGAGAGTCTTCAGACTACAGAATAACCTGCTAAAAGGTACATGTAGAGTAATAATAGAGCTAAATCTCAAAGTTTATACTACTATGAAGAAACTTAGGATACCATGCATTATGCTATACTAAAGTACATGTCAAAAAGGAGGCAAAAAATAAAAGGGTCAGTTTCACCTCCAAGCAGAAGAAGTGGCCATAGCTCTCTTCATCCAGTTAAGATAAAGAGCGCCGTCTCTATGTTCTAGTCTGTAGTTTTGATTGAAGTCCTTCAACATATTTTCGACAGAATGCATCACTGAAGAACTCAATTGGCATTGTTTAAATCCAGCCATGGAAAATCTCATCCTCCACTTTCCAAAAAGTTCATGCCTCTCAACCCTCTCAATCCCCTCGCAGGCTATCATGTTGACGATGTCCCGTGCAACGCAGTTCTGCTCGGTACTAATCCGCTTCTTATCGTCTTTGGCGCAAGCAACATCGATTGATTCAAACATAGCTGTGTAATAATCCATTGTCTCGACAAACCTATGAAAGAAAGGAGAAGTATTGGTGTTGGATTCTTGCTCAACGAGGGTAACAACCTTTGGAGACAAGCTTTTAACCAATCTCAGCAATCTGTCTCTATGATTCTCTATGCTCACACTCTCGTCAGGCATGTGGTGCAAAATATAAGGAAAATTTACAGCAAGGGCTTCCCCGGGCCTAATGCTAAGATTCTCCTTATGAACTTCGCAACCAGACAT
Source organism: Vicia villosa (assembly GCF_029867415.1). NCBI lineage: Eukaryota > Viridiplantae > Streptophyta > Magnoliopsida > Fabales > Fabaceae > Vicia > Vicia villosa. The sequence continues at coordinate 2,803,880 of NC_081180.1, read as the reverse complement.
TGCAGCAGTATGGAACTCAAACGGAACTCCGCAAGATCTGGCGAAATCTGAAAGCCGTTGCCCTACAATCTGAAGTCCTCCACCGCGAGCATGAAATGATTGGGAATCATCAACACCTGTTACACGAATAAAAGGGGGTCCGCCAGGTCTGTGTGCAAGAGCTTGAATAAGTAAATGCCACTGCGTGCCCTGTGCAATTTGGAAATCGATTATATGAATCCGGGATTCATTTGCCATTGTTTCATGAATAACAGCATTTGCAGATATGTATGCAAATTTAAAATATGGGCAAATCTGATACAGTGTGTGCATATAACTCATTAGCTCTTTGCTTGTTGGTTGTTCACATTTCAAGGCCTTGTAGATCAAGATTCCGGACGATTCCAACCTTGCTCTAAGCCCTTCCAACAAGTAAGCACTTAACCTCTGGATTGGTTCTCCGGCTACCGACACCATCTTCACCAACACATTATCCATCCAGCCTTTTGCCGTTGGAATATCACCATCAGACACAGCTTGTGCACATAGCAAGAGGACTTCTTTCAAGTCAAGCTTTGGAATATTTTCGGCAATCAGATCCCAATTATATTTAGGTGAAGGACATGCACCGTGGAGACTAGCCTCCATGCTGCTTCCATAACTGTCAACAATATCGAAATCATCAGGCCCCAATAACGAATTCTCCAATTCTCTAAGCTTGTGTTTCAAATCATTGCCTTCATCAACACTAGACATCCCACTTATCGGCGATCCATATGTGTTGTCAGAAGACTGGTGGTGATCTGAATAACAAGACTGAGAATCTTGCGGAGAAAATGGACTCTTGTTAGATGATACACTGGCATAGGAAGGGGAATCACAATCCATGAAAGCAACAATTTCTGGATATGACTCTAGGGGGAAGCATTGCTCCTTGCTAGTTTCGAAAGAAAAACCAGTTCCCTGGCTGCTGCTACCATGTCTATCAACACATAGATTGCCTTGTAGGTAAATTCCCTGACCAGTTTGGTGATAGAAATTGAGACCAGCTGAATTCGGTCCTTCCCGAGACGATTGCATCTTGAATAGAGAGTAGTGAATCTATGTAATTGTAAATGAAAAGGTTATTCCTGAAAGAGCTTAGCAGTAGAGTTTTGAGGAGTGCTTTTGAGTCACCATTTTGGTCAGCAACTACATGCCATAGTGATCACCAACAACAGTTTATAATTGTATTTAAGAAACAGAACCTGCATAACAGAGTAAAATTGTTATGGAAACTTTAACATCACTAAACAAAGCGAAGAAATAAATGAAAACGGCTTGACAGAAAAAGCCTTAAAACAATTCTAGATGTGTAAAATTGATTTTGGAGTGATTTTGAGGTGTTCTTCTAAATTAAAATTGATTTTAAGCTAGAATTTGTATCTTTTTTGAATTTAAATGTGATTTTTACACTGAAATTTATTGTTCAACTAACTTTTACTTAAATAATATTCAAACATAAATCACTCTACGTCCATCTCACTTTTAACCATAATCAATTCTACAAAATCAATTCACTCAAAATCAATTCTAGTCACCACAAAACCAAACACACTAACTAATAGCAAAAATATAGTTCAGTAAACTAAGTTCAAGCTATGAAGAGTACTAACCCAGAAGTCTACACATAATCTCCAGTAATTGAAGAATCTATGTCTCAATTTGACAGTTTCAAATTGACACTACGTAAAACCTACACTTCAGATTAAAGGCATGTTCGATCTCGATCTAACACTTAACACAACACCACATTCTGTTTAACTAACCAAATTTATTTTTTCAAACTACTACTACTACTTTAACAGAATCTGAATTCCAATTACAGATCCAAAATAATTTTTCATATCTCAGATTTACACAATTACTCTTATAAAAAAAATCCTCTGAAACCCTAGAAATTTCCTAATTGAGAATACATCTCGTAAGGAAAAACTAAAAGCATAGAAGTAGAAAATAATCATACCTAAAGATTGTGCTGAAAAGAGAGAAACTTGATTGGTGTTGAGCCTCAAGAGAAGATTATGATTATTGATTATTGATTATGATTTTGGTTTTTGGATTATGATTTTGGAATCACTGACCTAGATTTAATAGAAGGTGATATTTATAAATAATAAACACATTTATTAAATTATGAATTAATTACACGTTGCGTTTTTGGAGATTCCACTCGGTTAAGTTGAACACTATTTTGGTTTGGTGGGGTAGACTTGAAAACGAAGGAACACGGAAGTGACCTCAGCTTACAGCTCCATCGTCACGTTCATTATCACTTCAATAATCTATTTTAAGCTTTTTTTTAAGTCTTTTTTAAAAAAGAAAAGAAAAGAGTTTTGTGATTGGTACTTCATGACGGCAGTATCTGTCGTAGTGATGACAAGTGCACGCGGTTTCTAACAGACGGAACCTTGCGTTGTTGCGAAAACAAATTCTTGTTTTTATTCTACCTCCGTTATAGTACTACTTTTTTTTTTTAATTCTAACTTTTAGAATATCTTATCTCATGTTATATGTCAAATTTACTTTTTGAAGTACTTTATCTTTTTTTTATAATGTGATTCATTTTGAAATAAAGTAATATATAAAAATGAATGACTTATTTTAATTTTTTATAAATTTTTTTTAATTCTATTTTCTAATTAATAAAAAGTTTTTTCATTCCTAATACATGATAAGGGTACTATAGTAAAAACATTATTATTTCTCTTACTTTTATACATTTTTCTTAATCTGTGTGAAATTGTGTGCTGGATCACTCATTGTGGACGGATGGAGTATATCTCCAGAAGCATTTTTTTATTTTACATTAATTTATTTCGTTTATATATTTACGAAACATTTTTTAACTAAACTAGTAATATCCTGTGCGTCCGCACGGGTAAAAATTATTTAGTAATGTAAAATTATACTGTAAATTGAGAGTTATGTTAATATATATTTAACTGCAAATTGAAAATAAGAATTTTGTGTCTTAAATAAAGATAATTGTTAATTTAAAAAAAAAGTATTTTGCTGATAATGCCCCGTGAGAAAAATAAAAATGTTGACATTTAAAAATAAGAATTTTGTGTTTTAAATAAAGGAAAATGCTTATCTCCAACAAATGCCAAATATTTTTTTGGAGGGGTGAATGTAGTCACAAAGGAGCATATGAAGCAAGTCGCAGGCTTTGAAGAAGGGCAATTCCCTATGCGATATCAAGAAGTACCCCTTACGAGTAGAAGGCTTACAATCTCTCACTATCTGCCGTTGATTGATAAAATTATTTCTCGAACGAGGCACTGGACAAGTCGTCTTCTGAGCTACGCTGCCGTATCCAACTGGTGCAAAGCATAACATTAGCCATAACTCAATATTGGATTATGTGTTTTCCGTTACCAAAATTTATGCTGAAGAAAATCGAAGCAATCTGCTGTTCGTTTATATGGACTGGGTCTCATGAAATTAAGAAGAAGAGTCCAGTTGCATGGAAAATATTTGCAAACCGAAATGCCAAAGAGGTTTGGATATTGTTAATTTTTCACTTTGGAACGTGACTACCATGGTAAAATGTCTCTGGAACTTGTGTCGGAAAATGGATAATTTGTGGGTAAAATGGATTCACATGTTCTACATCAAAGGTAGGGATATTTTGCAGCTGGAGAGCAAGTCAACTTGGTCTTGGATGTTCAAGAATGTCATGACACAAAGAGAGCTAATTGTTCAGCACCACCAAGATTGGACCAAACTTCTGCAATAGGAAAAATTCTCGATGAAGAATGTATACAGGCTGCTAATGAAGGATGATACTCGTGTTCTTTTGAGATTTTTGATGTATCGGAATTATGTGAGACCTCGAGCAAAACTAAATCTCTGGCTAGTTTGTCATGGTAGGCTCCCTACTAAGGACATGTTGTATCGTTTTGGTATGATTCAAGAAACTGATTGTAATCTTTGCAAGGAAGAGGCTGAATCCATTACTCATCTCTTCTTTGAGTGCAAGATGACAAGCACCAAGTTTTACAATGGCTTAAAATGACCCATAGCATTGAACACTGGAGTGAAGAATTTGTCTGGGTTATATCTCAAACAGGAAAAAAAGGTTGGCGGGCAAGTATTCTGAAACTCGCATTCACTGAAACAGTTTACGAGATATGGCGCTATAGAAATGGGGTTGTGTTTAATCATACTGTAAATAATAAAATAGTTTTTTTTTTGAATCAATAAATTTTGATTAATTCAAAAAACAGTAATTACACGGCGATCGCACACGATCCAGCCAAGCACAGATCAAATACACAAGCGGAGTACTAACAAATAAAAGAGCACCCCTAACTCATGAGACTAGCAATATGGCTCCTATATTTCTTAATGTTCCAAATTCTGTACACAATTCTATCTATAATGTCCTTCTCAATGTCATTACTAGCAGAGTTCCCAAATACCATGTCATTCCTCATTCTCCAGACCGCATATATAACTTCAGAAATAGCACATTTAAGAATACTAGCTCTCCATCTCTTCCCCTTACAATTACGGACTAGCCAGTCTAATTCTCCATCCCAAGGCAAAGGATTATGATCAATTTGGATCCATCTTAGGATCTTAATCCAAACTGATTTTAAAATAGGACAGCAGAAGAAAAGGTGATTCAAGGTTTCCTTCTCCACACAAAACATACACCTCTCGTCCTGGATTAACCCAAACTTCTTCAATCTATCTTTAGTAGCCAATCGCCCATTACATACAAGCCAAAGAATGAAAACTGCACGCGGCCTAGCAAAGTTACCAAACATGAGATGGCTCCATTTAGGTCTCGAAACAGCAGCTTTAATGGCAATGTATATCCTCTTAGCATGGAAGGCCCCATGATTACCCATACTCAGATCCTGATACTCCCTCCTAGACTGCAGGAGATTCTTCATCAGCCACGACTGGGACACTTTAATCTGAGCCTGCAGGAAATCAGTCTGTTTCAAATAATAAGCGTGGATCCATTTTATCCAAAGCGAATCTGCCTTCCTATGGACATTCCACACAAGCTTGAGAATGCACACTCTATTCCAGCATTCAAGATCAATGATACTCATACCTCCATGCGCCTTAGGACTGCAGACATGCTTCCAAGCAACTGGAGATTTTCGTGAGATCTCATTACCCCCTGTCCACAAAAAACTGCGGCACACTGCATCAATCTGGTGGAGAACAGCTTTGGGCAGCGGCAACACTTGCATCCAAAAGTTCAAATAATAAAATAGTTGATGATATTATTGATAACATAGTTTACGGGGGGTGTTATAAAAATAAGCTTAAAAAGCGTATAGCTGATTTGTTACTATAGGATCTTTCTGTCTTCGTCCTATTGGTGGGCTGGATCCTAGCGATCGTCTTATCGTGTTTTGATTGGTTTTTTGAGTTAATAAATTCTCTATTTGATTCAAAACAAAAGGAAAATGCTTATTAAAATAAAATATGTATTTTGTTGATAGCGACCCGTGAGAAAAAGAAAATAATTTGACATTTAAAAATATAAATTTTGTGTCTCAAATAAAGACAAATGTTAATTAAAATAAAATAGGTGTAAGAAAAAGAGAATTTTAACTGACAATGGTTCGTGAGAAAAGATAAATTTTAATATTTTAAAATAAAAAATTCTTATAAATTTTAAATATATATTAATTAATATTTTTAATAATAGTAATTAAATAAAAATAATTTTATATAGTATAATATCTATTTAAATATAAATTTAAAATAAATTATTTAATTGTAGAATGAATAATAACAATAATAATAATTTAAATTCAATTGTGTTGAATAATCTTATATAAAAAAAGAATTCGTAATATAAAGAAAGAAAGAAAAAAGAAAAATTTTAATGTTTGAATTTTTTTTTTCATTGTGAAACTCAAACCACAATGGTTTTAATGAAGTGATTTTAGTGAAGAGAGAGATAAAAGCTATTTAGAAGTGAAGTAGAAGTATGTTGAAATGGGAGAGTGGTGTACGATGATTTTAGTGAAAAGAAAATACATGTGAGAATTATTAGATTGTCTATTGATTTATTACATGTGGCAACATCAGAAATGATGTGAATGTTGGAAAAATATGTTGATTATGAATAGACCATTTTAACTTTTGTGCTTTGTAAATTTAAAAATAGAAAAAGGATATTTTAGGGAATGTGGTGATACCTCCTATTAATGGCTAGATAGTTGATTATTTGTTTCTCAATTTAAAAACTTATGTAGATATATCTTTGAAAAAAAAATCAAATTTTATAAAAAAAAATGTGCTTCTAGAAGTGTATCTACGAAAACAAAAAACATAAAAATAATTGCGCCGAATAACCAAAATATTATATTATAGAATAGATTGAGATTTTATTTTTCACTTTGATTTTTTTTAACTAAAAAAGATCAGTAATATTTAGAGTTCATGTCGAGACTTCATAACACTCAACAAATATTGTTTTTCTTAAAATTAAATTTGTTTTTTTTTTAAACTTTCGTACCTTAACAAAAAAAAAGTTTCATTTATTACTAGAGTTCGAGTATTTGACTTATGGAAAATGCTTATTAGTAAGAAATTATGAAAGCAAGAAAGGCAAGAATTAGATCTCAACCTTTCATTATTACAACTACCCCATGATCCCTATTAAAAAAGAAATTAAATTTAAAATCAATTTAAAATTATCCTCTAAAACAATAACAAGTGTTCATTCTTGCATTTTCTATTCAAATCATTCTTACTATATAGCATTACTCTTGATTTATACTAGTAACTAATTTGTGCGTTCGCACGGGTTCTGGTACGATACCCGCATTTGTTTCAGATGTATATTTTTTAATAGAAAAATATTTGGCACCCGCGAAAAATAATAATCAAATGTATAATTAATAAAAAAATATTTTGATCAGTAATTTTATGTTCCCGTTAATAATTAATGTTTTGATCAATAACTTCATGTCTCCGGGTACAAATATTATTTTTGTTTAGGTATCGTTAATAAGTTTTCGTATATAAAAATATTTAGATCGATAATAATTTTTTTTGTATATCAATTTTTGATAAAAAATATTGAGATCATAAATACCATTTTTTTAATATAAAAATATTTAGATCAATAATAATTTTTTTCCGTATACAAACATTATTTTTGTTTAGGTATCGTTTACAAAAATATTTAGATATATAGTAAATTTTCATATATAAAAATATTTAGATCAATAATAAACTTTTTCCCGTCTACCATTTTTTAATGAAAAATATTTAGATCATAAATATCATTATTCGTATATAAAAATATATAGATAAATAATAAATTTTTTCCCGTATACAAATATTATTTTTGTTTAGGTATCATTTACAAAAATATTTATATCAATAGTAAATTTTTGCGCATATAAAATTTTAGTTCCTTAATTTATATCTATCGTTTTTTAAAAGATATAAATAAAAAATTAAAATAATATTAATTTAATTTATTGTAGCTAATTTCTATTTTATAACTAATATGGTTATTTTTTATTAGAATTGTATTACTATATGAACATATTTTTTCATTAGACTTGTTAGATGTCGTGACAAATGTAGAAAAGAATGAAGTCAAGGAAGTTGATAAAGTTGAGCATTGATTTGAAAAAACTTAAATTTAATATAAAACAATGTGAAATGCAGCAGAAACACTAAATGAGAAGAAGTGATGGGAGAAAGAAAATAATAAAATAAACAAAAAGCAATAAAACATAAGTATTTGGCAAAGAGGCTTGCCATAAGAAGCAAAAGGAATGGAGGATTGTGAAGGCATCCACGTGGCGGAGTCAGAGCTGTTTTTGGACCTCTGAATCCGAGAACCGGGCCAGAAAGCAGACCGGTGGAACCGGATCAATGGACCAGTAGAAATGTTACTCGGTCCGGGAATGGATAATTTTTTTATCCGATACCAAAAATGGATACTATATTGGATATTTATTAGATACTTTTGTCGGATATCCGAAGTAACGGGCCGGTTTCGGTCCCAAAAAAATAGTTTGTCACTGTTTCGGTCCGGTCCAAATTTACCCGATTACTATCTCAATTTGATTCTCGGAATAGCAAATATCCGGATCAGACCAATATCAGCCCTAGGCGGAGTGTAGAAACAACAGAGTAAAATTGGTATTTTCAAAGCATTTATTTTTCTTATATTGTAGATTTCTATAAATGTTGAAATGTGATTTATTAAAAAAATGGAGTCACATTATCTAGGTTATTAGATTAAAAGCTTTACCTTTTTGAGTTTTTAGATGCTAACGAATTAATGGTGGTTTAAATTTTTATTCGATAAGTTTTTTTAGAAACCTAGTAATAAAAGAAAGCAAACAATAGTTTATAAAATGATTAGATTTATATATATTAATATTGCTCATTAAAATTGAAAAATAGAGTGTTCTAAATATATTATACTTATACCAATCGTTATTTATATCGATCGTTAATTAGTTCAGTTATCATTAGTGTTAAACTTTGAAATCAAAAAATATTATATTTACATATTTATTTGAATTTTTTTTAAATAACTATGTATTAAAAAAAATTACGCAAATAACCAGATTTCAGAAAACCTTGACACCAATTCGCCATGTGAGATGGTACCACCATTGTACCAGATGAAGGGAGGCGCCATTTGGAATGGCTTCTATGTCCAGCTTTTCTGCAATCAGCCATCTTAGATGGCGCCTTGGTGCAATTGTAGAAGACACATATACAAGAAGGCTCCTCCTCTTAAAAGTTGAAGGGAGACGCCATTTGACATGGCTTATTGGACCGAGTGTGCCATGTCAGATGGCGCCTAGGGCTAAAAAAAGGAATAAGCCATTGAGATGACGCCTTAGTGTTAAGGGTTTCAGAAACCTGGTTATTTGCGTAATTTTTTCTGAAACGTGGTTATTTGCGTAATTTTTTTTAATACATGATTATTTAAAAAAAAATCTATTTATTTATTAGATTTAATGCGCTGAAAGTAGAATGGATAGACATGTTTATATTTAATATTTACTAGTTTGTGACCCGCGCGATGCGCGGCTGCTTTGCATTTGCATATTTATATAATTTTTTAAAGCATTTTATAGTCTTACCTAACTTTTTAAATTGAATAGATAAGAATTCTCATATATATATATATATATATATATATATATATATATATATATATATATGGTACCGTTATCTATATACAAAACATGCAATAAATTGAATTAAGTATTATGCACCATTGTCGGTATTGAATTGAATTATATATTATTCATAGTTGATAATAATTTAGCAAATTTTTTCAAATATTGTAATGTCAGTGTGTTTTTATTTTAAAGATTTATTTAAAAAATACTAAATTGTTTTGAAATTTTTATCAATTATAAGAGTAATATAAGTATATTTTTGTTGTTATAAAACTATAAAAAAAATCATGTAAATATCTTTTCTCATTCATAGTTAAAATAACTATTTTTATATTTTATTTTAATTGGACTACAAAAATATTAAAAAGTAATATTAAATTTATAATTAAAGTTAATGAGTTATTATAATTATTAAATAGAATATGAAAGGGATAATTATAAGAAATCTCATAATAATATATGGAATGTGTTTTATAATAAGTATGATTATATTTAATATTTGTTTAGAGAATTTATAAAAAAATTATTGGATAATATATACAATTTAATTTTTAGGTCCTTATTATTTTTAGGGTGACAAATATCATCTGTACATTAAAAATAATTAAATTTATAAATTTATAAATTAAAATATTAAAATATATGTTAAAATGGATGAATTAAACACAAATGAAAAGAAATTTCCATAATATGGTGTATTATGGACATATAACTCTAAAACATGTATGTGTTTTCACCTGCACAAAGATAAAATTTAGAATAATTATGTGATATATTAAATAATATAAATTAAAATATATATAATATAAAGATAATAAAAAAATTATTATTGAAAGTATTGGTAGTGACATATTTATTAGATAAAATAAATTGAGAGAAAAAACGAATTTGAGAAATATATGCGAATAGGAGAAAATAGAGCAACTCATAAAATGATGGGTTATAAAATGTAAAGATAATTAGCTATTTAAAAATGACCAACGTAATGCTAGACTTTTTTTACCTTTGATAGATAAAGTTTTCCTATAACACAAAGGACTTCAATTCCATTTTGTTCTTAATAGTCATTACTCCAATAAGAATAAGAGGAGATAGTAGAAAAACATGAAAACATGAACAAATTATTTATTGAATTAAAGAATAAAAAATTACACCATTTGATTTTTAATTAAAAGAATAAATTTGTTAATAGAAAAGTTTTCATGCTCAAATGAAAGGTCTTCTTAAAAAGAATAAAGAATAGACAATTTTAATAGTTTTGTTTTTTGAAACGGCTAAATGATAACGGGGATTTTAATTATGTATTTTAAAAAATTTAATGGAATTTAATAAATGAGAATTAAAGAGTGGTAAAATTAAATTTTAATATGGTAAAATTAAATTTTAATATGGTAAAATTAAATTTAATATAAAATTTTAAAAATTGAACACAAATTATATTAAATTAGAAAAATAAATATGTGAATAGAAAAATTTGCATGCTCAAATAAAAAGTCTTATTAAAAGATTAAGAGTGGACCGTGTCAATTTTTATAATGGTTTTATTTTTTGAAATGGCTATGTTATTTTTTTAAAACATCTAAACCATAATTTTGTAAAATTGATTGTTTGAGTATAATTGAACACTATTTTAATAAGTTGGTTAGATGATCAAAATTAACTAAGTATTATAAAAATACGGTAGTTATGTAGAGTATTTTAAATATTTTTTATGAAAAAATATGTTTAAACATCATTTGGGGAGAAAATAAATGTGTTAATTTCATTGTAAAACTAAACATTATGCAAACATTGATATTCTGATTCCTACATGGTTGCCTTAAAATTGATAATTGATATTGTTTTAATTCCTGTAACAAAAAATGATCAAAGATAAAAAAAAACTAAAAAGTTTTACAATATCAAAATTATAAGAAAAATATTTAGAAATTTATATCATATACAATCACCTTTTATAAGTGTCTTAAGAAATAAATTATAATACAGGGATTGAAATTTTATAAAAGATTGTCAAATTGTTTAAATAACAAATAATAAAATAAAATATTACATAAAACTTATATCATGCAAACTCACCTTTATAACTGTGGGGAGGAATGGATTTCCATGTGAACACTGCAATTTTATAAAGATTGCAAAATTGTTAAAACAATAAATAATGAAATAAAATGATACATAAAAAATTTTAAAATGAAAAAAAAATATAGAATGTGAATGATATTTAAAAGAACATTGTTGAATTGTAGACTATAATGAGATAAAATATGGCAAATTGGTGAATGAGTTCATGAGTAACAAAGGCTAAATATGTATAGTATTTTATTTTATATGAAAAAATATTGGATAGCAATGCATTCAAAATATAACTGATTTTGCCATTTAAAACTTATAAATTTTAATAAAATCTAATAAAGTCAATATAAAAGAATGGAATATGTAGTGTTACCTTATAAAATATAAAATTAAAATTAATTTATTAAATGCATTTGTCTCTTAATAAATAGTATAATAGAATATGAATAATAATAAAACTAACACATTAATTTTGACAAAATGACTTTTTAATTCACTTGCAGCAAACGTAATAATAAAGTGAGACATGCACAATAATAAAATGTGGTAATAGGTCAAAATATCTTAGAAGTTTTGATTGTAACAGATAAATATACTTAATATAAATCTACTTAATATAAAATATAATAGAATTAAAATTGAAGAAACACTCAAATAAGAAATGATTTGCTGCAAATAAATTTAAATCGTATTTAACCATTTTTATTTCTTCTCTATACTTAATATAAATCTACTTGACATAAAATAAAATAGAATTATATAGAAGTTATTTACAGCTTTTAATATATTTTAACGAAATTTTTATCTTATTTTTATTTTGACATAAATAAGTTATTTCTCATATTCATGTTTGTACTTAGTGCTCGACTATTTCAATTGTAATGAGAATACATATTTAATTAATAAAAATGAGAGATTTGAATAGATTAATAATAAAAATTACTAATACAAAAACTATATTAATAAAAAATAGGGTTTTTATTTATGTATATATTAGAATTAATTAATAAAGTTTTGTGAGAATGACACATAAGTTAAATTTGAAATATATAAGAGAGAATTTTTTAATTATATTTTAGAAGTGATAAATATAAATGTAAATTGTAGTTATATTTTTATTTCTTCTCTATTATAAAATATATATATATATATATATATATATATATATATATATATATTAGCTAAATGTTATATTATTATTTATTATTATTATTAAATTTATTATTATTATTATTTATTTTAATTGTAGGGACAAAATAGTAAATAGGAGTATTAGGATTTTATCAAGAATTGTTATCATGATGACACGTGGTTAGGGTTGCCATCATGACAACCTTGGATTTATATATAAGATGAAAAATTATTCTTTTTATTATATGGATGTAATTTATCTATTTATACTATTAAACAACGTTGGCTGCATTGCATGGTTGACAGGTAACTATGTTATGATAAAACTATTTTAATTATTTAAAAAAATTTAGGTGAGTAACTTGATGTTTCACATTTTGAGTATGCTTTGTCTTTCATTTATTAATCTTACACTTATCGTATTTGTCCTTTTTTATGTCTATCTTTGCTTTTTGTTCAAATCTATCTCTATAGGATTTCTTTGACATTTTCTTTGTTCTCACTTGAGGGTCTTTTTTAATCTTTAAATTTTTAGTATAATGGTCCCAAAAATTTATAAAATGATTAAATAGTGCTTATCATTAATATATTTTAAATTTTTGAAAGTTATATTTGAGTAATTTATCTATACCTACCAAATCTCTCCATCAATACAACTTTTAATTTCCCAAATTATGGAATAATTGTTGAATAAAAATAATTTCTCGAAAACTCTCTTCACCTAAATTAATCTATTCTTTTCACTTAATCCTTCACTTTTTCAAAATCATCCCCCTCCGAACTCTCAAACAAAGTTTTAGGAAAATAAATGTTACAACTTAAATTACTCACTATTCTATGTAGAGAGTGTCATAATGTTGCACAATCTTTTCCAACTTTTTCAACTTCTCAAACTTCAATTCTTCTACAATGTGCCACACACATTCTGATCGTGTGTCATACCCCAAAATTTGCCCATCTTATTTCTCCTAACAATTTCAATTCAAGGTATAAAGCTCAAAGACACCCTCTCCTAAACAAGGCTCAAAGATTTAGGGTTTTGTTGTTCTGAAAGGAAATCAATGAACCAAAGGCTCCAAGGCATCCCATATGGTCTATGATACTCCACACTACCTCCATGACAAATTTCAGGTCTCAATTCAAAAGATTGATCACTCAATTGCTCAGAAAGTCAACAGTCGACTGATTTGACCTAAAAGTCAACTGTGGTCAAAGTACAATCAAAACTCCTGATTTTTTTGTCAACATCCTTATTTTGAAGTATCATTCACCATTTGATCAAGAATTGATCATGGTTCATCAAGAAAAGATCAGAAATCAACAAATTCAAAAGTTTCTAAATTAGGGTTTTCATAGGAGAAAGTCAACTAAACTTTGACCAGCCATAACTTTCACATGGAACATCAGAAATTTCTCATCCAAATCTCATTTTGAAGGAAATTGAATTCTCTACAACTTTGTCTTTCACATGCCAAGGCTAAAAATACTTCATTTGAGAGATATGGATCCAAACATTATAGGTCCTCCTAAAAGATCACAAAAAGTCATTTTTTCTCAAAGAATGGTACATGAACCTGGTAGACTCAATTGAGATGAAACCAAAAGGAGCTCTTAGAGGACTTTTCAAGCTTTCTAAAAAGTCCAAGAACACTCAAAAATATGGAAAATTGAGAAAGTTACAAGATGTGCAAGTTGAACAATTTTCAAGAGGTGTGCAAAGAGATATATGGTCCAAAATGATTCTTCTTCTAAATGGGCTTGATTTCTTTTTATTCTAACATCATCTTAAGCCCATCCACGACCATGGAATATATCTTCTATATTTTTATTGTTTTTATTTATTATTTTATAGATTTTATTCATTAAAATCATAATTTAATTAAGTAAAATTATAAGAATAATGAGATAAATTATATGGTTCCACTTTTAATCATCCAAGGGCCCAATTAACACCATGAGGGAGTCAAAAATCGTGAAAGCTTATTATGAGGAGAAATATTCAAATTTAGAAAGATTTTGTATAAAATCTTTTCCAACTTTCATGTCACTTGGTAACCTAAAAGCCCAAGCCTTTTGTTGCCCTAATTTCACCCCATATATTCACACAAATGCTGGCAGCCAGAAAGAAAAAGCGTGAGAAAGATAAGGGTTTCCAAAACTCAAAAGATCAAAAATCGTAAAAATTTTGTGTTCTTGTTCTAAGGGTTTACAAAGCCTCCAAGCTATCCAATCCTCCTTACAAGGTATGATTTAGTAAATTTACTTGGTTCATGGCACACCATAATGCTTAGAACGTAAGCTTCACATTGCACATATCCATTCTTAATCTTAAATTTTCGTATTACGTTCATTCGGGGTTTTTCCTAATATTTGTTCATATGTACGAGTTCATGGTGACATTTAGAAGGGGATTGGACCATTAAACTGAAGCTATATGGTCTAGAACGAAAAGCACCATTGTTAGGGCAAGGTCTTGTTGCTTCATCGTTTTCATGGTTGCAACCGTATCCAGCCAAAACGAAGGTCATAATCAGGTTCAGGGGTTAATTTATAGTCAAAACATGTCTTTTGGAATGGCTAATATATCGTTTGTGTGAAGTTTTGTGTTTGCAGATTCGGCTACAAAATTGGCGCAGCCGATCGTAGCAAAAAACATAGCTACTTCGTAGCTAAATTATTCTGGTTTTAAGTAAATGAAGAAGACGATTATGTGGCATGGGGAGAGTGTCGTGATTGGCCAGTCAACTCGC
The DNA here is from genome assembly GCF_029867415.1 of Vicia villosa. NCBI lineage: Eukaryota > Viridiplantae > Streptophyta > Magnoliopsida > Fabales > Fabaceae > Vicia > Vicia villosa. The sequence continues at coordinate 2,788,765 of NC_081180.1, read as the reverse complement.
AAGGGGGATCCACGTCGACACTGTTTTGAATTTGACCAATACTGCTATGATTTAATATTTAATGTTTCAGGGGTATTTTAATATCAGATTGATCGCGCAGCTCAAACGGTGAAGACGTCTCTTGCAAGCTCAGGGTCTAGGGTTCGAACCACACCCTCCACATTATTTTTCCAAAAATTCTGCTTTAGCAAATCCTGTGCAGGTGCATCGTGAACCTCCAGAGCACGTCCTCACACGATCATACGCCACCAGGTTTATTTTTATTTTGTTTAGTCATTTATTTGCTGATTGTCTTCTTAATTTGTTTTGTTTATTTCCTTTTTATATGATTCTTTTTTTAAAATCCATTATAAACATAGTTTCTTTTTTATAAATTTAATTTTTCTTTATTTCATAAAATATAAAAATGTTTTTTTTAATTAATAAGTTAGTTTTAGCAATTTTAATTAGTTAATTTTAATTAGTTAATTTTAGTAATTAGGATTAAAATTATAATAATTAGGTTAATTTTGATTAATTAGATAATTTAAGATAATTAGATAATTAATTTAATTAGTAATTTTAGGTTTAATTTTAATTATAATTAGGTTTTTATAGTTAGCCTTTAAAACTTCACAAACCTTATATAACCCTAGAAGCCTTAAGGTAGGTGTTGTCTATTAACTTAGCCACAAGGTTTTTTTCTTAACCATTAGGTTTTTTCCTTAGGTGGATGTCGTTCATAAATTAGGGTTGGTGTTCTCTCCATTCTTTTAGGCTAACTAATTTTTTATGTGCGAATTTTTTTCTCATCTCAAAGACTCCAATGATTGTTGAATGCTTTTATTTAATCTTTTGCCTTTATTTAAATTTTTTGTTTAATTTCCGCTTTTATTTCTGCCTTTATTTTATGCTATTTATTTATTTATTTTTTGCCATTTAAATTCTAGAAAAAGTGTATAGGCTTGCAAAAGTTTTTTTTGTAATAGTTAGGTTTTTATTTTCGCGCTCCATTCTTCCTCTATTATGTAACTGCCCCAAAGCCTTGTAATAGTTGTAGGTTTATTTTCCGCCTTTACTTTCCGAACATTATAACTATTTTATTTTGTTTGCTATTAATTGTGTGGTTAGTAATCCTAGGGAGTGCAAGACTATTAACTGAATCTAGATCACTAATTTACAAGATAATATAATTGAATCAGAATCACATGATTGTTGCACCCACACACCTTTAATGGTAACCCTTCTTATGTTGCCTGTTGCCTTGTTGCCTTGTGTTTTTTTGCAGAATAGCCATGTCCCTCGAATACGAGGATACCTCAGCCATGTTGCCTCGGTTAATGCAAAGATCATAAGTCCCCAATGATACTGCCCTCGATACACTAATATGATCTCGTCCCTCAAAAGTTGCGTACGAAAGGCTGAGGTATCCTCTGGCTGCCTAAACGAAAGGCTATTCTGGTCCTTCCCTTAGACTACCTGCCTCTCTATGGCATGGGACAGTCTTATGGCGAACGATATTGCGACGACCCTTCAACCTCCAAATGAAAGGCTTCCTGCCCTCTTATGGCATGGACAGACCCTTTCACCCTGAAAGGCTAAAAGAATCTTTTTTACAAATATCAAGGTAATTTGCCCCTAATTGCATGCTCTGGTTTAAATTCCTTTTTCTACCCTTTTCTTAAAAAACTTCGATATGGTTACGCTCATTTACGAGCTAAAGTCCGTATTCACTACTTCTACATTTTTGAACGAAAAAGAGCAAAGCAATTAAGAGCCCATGGAAAACCATGGATGCAAAGGGTGCCTTACACCTTCCCTTTGCATAAATTACCCCCGAACCCTATTTTCTTTAAAAATGTTTTTTCCTGTTCTTTTAGCCTTTCCGATATTTGGATAAAGTAAAAGTCGGCGGCGACTCTTGCTTACCGTACATTTTGATAAAAAGTTTGTTCTCCCACTGTATTACATCGTGGTTGCAATGTTACATATAAAATGAAAATTACAATGCTATTTATTTTTTCTTTTTTTCAAAAAAAAAAATTCATTTACCTTCTTCCTCATTGTTCTCTGGCTTTTTTTCTTCAAACTTCACTCTCATTATGTCAACCACTTTTAGAGTTTCCACTTTCGCACATCCTTCTGCTGCAACTTTTCGATTATCCAAGCCTGTCTTAAAGAAAACAAATTAAATATTCACCTGAGCTTTAAGGTGAAGAGAAAAAGAAAGCAATCTAGAAACCCAAAGTACAGATTTCATTCATTTAAACTCTCATGAATCTTCCTTTTTTTTTTGTCCTCTACCCTCTTTTTTAACTATCATGTTCATTGAATCTTTCCCCTTTTCAACCCCTATATTTCATTGTTGGTGTTTAAAGGTCATATGAACCCTACATTCTTAGATGCGTTGTGAACATTTTTCGCCCAATGCTTGGTAATTCTCACCCACCTTAGTTGAATTATAATAATCCTTATGGCATGAAGACCATTACACTCTTTGACATGGTTTTGGTTACCGACCTTAAGCCTATAGGGAGATTTTTGACTCATGAGTCTACCTAGCAACGCTTTTGAATCGTTTTTGTTCCATTCAAACCATATTCAATTTATCTCAAACAATAATATTAAATGAGGTAATGTATGAGAAAAGGAACATATATCCTTTCTTTTTTTCTAGTTGCACCACTATGTGTTTTGTTTGAAATCTATTTCAACAAGCAAAGCCCTTTTTACTTTTGGCTCGACTTTTGAATAAGGGTACAAATGCTATCTTTGGCAAGTACTTTGACACACCCGCAAGTGGACGGTTATGTCATGTAATTAAAAGACCAATATCCATTGGTATGGATGTTAGATGAACAGTTACGCAAGTGCAATAATTGTGTTTGCCTACTTTTCTCTAGGTTAACTTGTCTTAGCTTCAGGGCCCTCTGTAATGTTAACTAATAAATATGAATTAATCTTAGTGTTTTCTTTCATAAAATGCTATCTTGTTCTCTACCAGAATTATGAAATTTCTTTGCTTTAGTGAACAAAATACATGACTTTTTATACCTTCTTTATTTCTTAAGCTCAAGGGGTGATTTTACGTTATTTCAGCATAATGTTTACTTCCTCTTGTTCTTCGTCATCCATGTTTCAAAGATATTGTTCCTAATTTTTTTATTGTCGTGGGGACCGCCTCTAATTGATTTGCTAGACATATTTGAGGAACGCTCTCGACCAAGGATCTGCTACTCTTCCCTATTTCCAAGTGAAAAGTTACTTCAAGGTCAATGTAAAAGGGGGCTTAATCTCCTGCGCACTATAGTGGCTAGTTATCAATTATGAATGAGCCTGAAACACCACCTTTGCATTTGAGGTTTGATGCCTTTGAGCATGCACCACCTTCGTGTTCCAGGTTTATGGTATCTTAGCGCATCCATATACTCTAGCTTATCATTCAAAAAAATAATAATGCGAGAACGCTTTGCAAAAGTCTCATTTATTAACTTTGTAGCGGAATATAATTACATAATAAAGGTTTACATAAAATAAATGAAACAAAATAATATAAATAACTTAGTTAGGGTATTGATGACTAACTATCATCATGTAATTTTATCAAGCATCTGCGTTTATTTTTTTAGCTATTTGTAATGTAATGTATCATAATGTTAATAAGAAAATGGAAGAAAATGAAGAAAATGAAGAAAGTGAAGAAAGATGAAAAAAAATCAACTTTTGGGAGAATTTTGTGAAGAAAATATTGTGTTATCCCATGGAAATTTCATGGCCAGAATCGTGGCACGATCCAGAGTAAAGCTAGCAAATTAGAACACGACAAGATGGGTCGTGGTCATGGCACAAAACATGTAGTCTTCTGACACATTTTGTAATATTTTCTTAAATAGATATTGTAGTTTCTATTCAGTTAGTCTTTTACGTATTGCTTTTAAATTTTAATGTATTGACGAACACATAGATTGAACAGTTTTGTAGGGACTACTAACCATAACTCTATAAACTTGATCTAAAGTAATTGTTCAACTTAGTAATTGATTTAGCGCTAAATGTTTATAAGTTGTGACTTAGGAATTAATGTGCTTATTTCACCTATTTAACTTTGAACTGGCATAAGGAATTAAGGAGTTGCAGTATAATTTAGTGAGTTATACACCAAGAAGTCGGGTATAACAGTTGTGTTAATTTGTCGTAATCTTTTGAAATTAATCTAAAAGCAAATAAACGTGGTCATCAACAATGAGATTTAGGGAATTCAAATAAGGCCTGATCGTCTTCTAATCTTATAATTTCCAACAATTTGTTCACTTTCTAATGTTTACTCAAAATCATTGCAAACCCCTAATTTATATTTTAAAAAATATTACAATTGCTTTGCTAAAATACAATAATCCCCATGGAGAAAAATCATTTTTATAACTTGCAACATTTTTAGTACACTTGCTAGATGTTTCATTAGGTTTTTTGCGTTGTTACCAGAAATTGTTGAATTATTTCAACAAGGCAATTTAGGTGTTTTGAAAGTTTTATTTTTATTTTATTTTTGTTTGATTTATTTTCATCTATTTATTTTATTTCCTTGTTATTGTTATTGTTAATGTTATTTTATTTCAATTTTTATTCTTATTTTACTTTCTTACTTGGTGCAGTGCTACTAACGTATTTTCTGGCTGTGTATGAGATTCAGGATCGACATTATTACAATATGATTCAAAGATCGAAAAAGACACCTAGAGAAAATAAGAAAGTAGCTAGAGTATTACAAGCAGTTTAGGAAAGTGTATAAGAGGAACATTATCCAAATTCTTCAAATCACGAAAGTGAGCAAGAGGAAGAAGTTAAGGCTAATCCACAATCTAGAAGAGCCATGGGTGACTATTGTAGGAGGACCGATGCAGGGAAAATATCATTGGGGTTCCAACTAGGAACCCTATTTCTTTTGACACTATAAATATTGTTCTTGTGGGTTTAAGAGACAACCAATTCGACAAAAGCGCAATTTGAGACCCATGGGAGCATCTGTCATGCTTTAATGAGACATGCTCTATGTGTAAACCAAATGGGGTAACTGAAAGTAAAATAAAGGTGAGACTATTCAGGTTTTTATTAACGAAATAGAAAAATCTTTGATGAAGTGTCTACCTAGTGGAACCATTCAAACATGAACTTAGTTGGAAGAAGGGCTGAAATTTCAAATTTTCATAAAGTGATTCATAATCAATTTATGATACATGGAAAAGATTTAAGCTTTTACTCTGAAGGTGCCCAAATCACAACATGGATAACATGAAGCATATGCAACATTTTACAAGAGGTCTAAAAGCTCAAGCAAGAATGCTTATGGATGCCTCAGTTGGAGGTAAAATTAAAACAAAGAATGAAAACAAAGTGAAATGTTGGATTGGCAAAATGTTTAATAATTAATACTGCTCTCAAAGTGAAAGAGTCGTGAAGATTGAAGAAAAGAAAAAAGGTGTGCTAGAATTGGATGCTCACACAAATTTGTTAGCTCAATTGGAGGTTCTTTCTAAATAGTTAGTTGGAGCTACCATTATTCTTGAAAATGTAAGTCAAGTTCAAGCTTTGCAATTTGATTTTTGCGGGCAGTGGCATATTAATAGTAGTTGTGTACTAGAAGGAGTCACAAAAGAAGCACAATATGCAAACAAATTTCCAAGAGGTAACCCTTATTCTAACACTTACGATCTAGGTTGGAAGGATCATCCTAACTTCAAATGGAGAAATAACACAAGTTTGAATCCAATCCTAAGAGTCCCTTAAGTTCCTTAAATGCAACAAACCATGAAGCCTTCTTCATTAGATTTGTAAGACAATTGGCATCACAAACAAGGAGAAAAAGAAAGAATTAGTGGGAGAAAAGGTAAGAAAGTGAGTGAAGAACCTATAAGAGGGGGATACACTTGATAAGCTCATTGATAGATACTCACCCTTGAGGAGAAATGAGAAACGAATCCTAAATTAACAAAAAATCCCGAACTTCCATACTATGTTAAGCCTCCGTACCCAATTCTGAAGAAGAATCCTAAGAAAGAGATGGAAGTGGGGAAATTTAAGAATTTCATAGAAATGTTTACAAAATTACAAAGCCGATGTACGCTAAATTTATGAAATACCTACTCACTAGAAAGCGTAAGCCAAAGTATGATGAGAACATAACTTCGAATGAAGAATGCAGTCCATCACTCAAAGAATGCTTCCACTTAAGCTCAAAGATTCATATCAATTGAATAATCCTTGTACCATTGGAAAATTAAACATTGGGATTGCACATTGTGATTTAGGGTAAAGTATCAATATGATGCCTCTTGATGTTGAAAAATCTTGACTATGGAGAACCGAAGCCTACTCAAATGACTATTACTTTGGCTGATAGATTTATCACTTACTTGTATGGAGTTTTAGAAGATGTGTTAGTCTAGGTGGATGATTTGTTGTTTCCTGCAGATTTTGTGATCTTAGATATGGCAGAAGGTACAAAGACACCCTTATTACTTGGAAGACCTTTTCTTACAAAAGGTAGAGATTTATAAATATGGAGAAGGGAGAGTTAATCTTGATTTTTAACAATGAGAAGATGTTGTTCAATGTATTTGAAGCTATGAAACATCATAAACAAAAACCTTAGGGTTATAAAATTGATATAGTTGAAGAAATAGTTGAGGAAATATATAAAAGCAAGTAATTGTTAACACCATTATATAAGTTTATTGTGAATTCCATTGAGAATATTAAAGAAGATCAAGATTAAGAAGTGGTGGAATGTGTGAGCAAGTTGGATACATCCCTAGTAGAGAAGACATCTAAAAAAATTGAAGAATTATAAGGAATTAAGAAAAAGAGTGTGAGTCAAGATGAACTCAAGAAACTTAACTCCCCTGAACTAAACGAGCTTCCCTCCCAAGTAATAATGAAAGATCATTTTCCTCTATCATTCATGAATCAGATGTTGGAGATGCTAGTAAGACAAACATATTTCGATTTTCCAGATGGCTATTTTCTGACTGACCAAGAAAAGAATGCTTTCACATGTCCATTCAGATTTTTTTCATATTGGAGGACGCATTCCAGTTTATGCAACACTTTAACTACCTTCCAAAGGTGCATGCTTTCTATTTTTGTTGATATGATTAAAAGCTCAATTAAGGTATTTATGGATGTTTTTTTTATTTTCGATAATATATTTGATAAGTGACTTTATAACTTTAATTTCATTCTTAAGAGATGCATCTAAATAAACCTTATTTTAAATTGAGAAAAATGTTACTTCGTGCTGACTAAAGGAATCATTTTGAGGCATAAGATCTCTTCGAAAGGTATTAAGGTCGATCAAGTAAAGTTATAAGTGATTGAAAAATTAACACCTCCTTCTAATATGAAAGGAGTGAGAAGTTTCTTAGGACACACATGTTTTTACTGTTGTTTCATAAAAGACTTTACTAAGACTACAAAACATTTATGCGGCCTCTTTGTGAAAGAGAATGATTTTTTTTTTATAATGCTTGATTAAATTTTTCTATTATTAAAAAAAAGTTGACCACCGCACCCGTAATCATTGATCTTAACGGGGAACTTCCCTTTGCGCTTATGTGTGATACAAGTGATTACGTTGTTGGAGCGGTTTTAGGCCAACGATCTGAGAAGTTTTTCCAAGCGGTTTACTATGCTAGCAAGGTCATGAATGAAAACCAAGTGAATTATACCACAACTAAAAATGAGTTGTTAGTTGTAGTATTTGAATTGGAGTTTGTTCTTATTTAATTGGTTCCAAGGATGTTATTTTTATAGATCATGCAACACTCAAATTCCTAGTAAACAAGGGAAACTCCAAACCTCGGTTTCTAAGGTGGATATTATTGCTACAAGAGTTTAACTTGGAGATCAAGGACAAGAAAGGAGTAGAGAATGCAGTAGATGATTATCTGTCAAGTCTGGACAATGCAACAATGACTCAAAAGGAAAAGAACACCATTGAAGAGTTTCCAACTGAAAACTTGTTAGCTATAAGTGAAAGACCATGGTTTACATATATGGCTAACTAAAAATTAGCAACAAAGAGTGTTCTAGAAGAATGCACTTGGTAACAAAAGAAGATATTATACAAGGAAGAGATTTTTATATGTGCAATGATACATATTTGTTTAAGGTAACTCTTAAAAATTTAATTAGAAGATGTATTGCATGTGAGGAAGCTAGTAGTATCATGTGACACTACCATAACTCAGCTTATGGAGGCCATCATTATTGTGAGAGGATCACTGCAAAAATACTCCAATGTGGTTTTTAGTGGCTTGCACTGTTCAAGGGTTGTAAGAAATATGTGTAAACTTGTACTCCATGGCAAAAGATAGGTAATATTTCCAAGAGGGATGAAATGCCTCAAAATGGGATCCTTGAGGTAGAAACTTTTGATAGTTGGGGTATAGATTTTATGGGTCATTTTCCTTCATCTCATTCTAATAATACATGTTGGTTTGTGTTGACTATGTTACTATGTGGGTTGAAGCAATTTCTTGTGTAGCTAATGATGCCCTCAATGTCATTAAATTTTTGAAAAATAATGTTTTAATTAGGTTCGGAGTCCTTAGAGTTTTGATCAGTGATGAGGGAAGTACTTCTGCTATAAGTATTTAGAAGGTGTATTGGTGAAATATAATATGAAGCATAAAGTATCAAAACTATATCACTTGCAGACACATGGTCAAGTAGAAGTGTCAAATAGGCAGCTAAAGCAAACCTTAGAGAAGATAATTGCTACATCTATGAAAGTTTCGTCGAATAAGTTACAGGATGCTCTTTGGGAATATCAGACAAATTTTACGACTTATTTGGGGTTCTTATTGTATTTACCCATCTTTGGAAAATCATGTCACCTTCCTGCAGAATTAGAGCACAAAGCATATTAGGTAGTGAAATTCTTGAACTTTGATGAGAATCTGGAAAGTGAAAAAGACTTCTCAAGCTAAATGAATCAGAAGAGACATAATTATAGACCTATGAGAATATTGTAATTTACAAAGAGAAAACAAAGAGGTACCATGACAAAAACATGGTTAAACGAGATTTTTATCCAAGACAATAGGTATACAAAGTTTATATCTGTTGTTAAAACCCTTTGAGCCTGAGCCTTTTGCTAGGTGACACAGCCTCATATGCATATTTGACTTGAAAGATTAATCTTTCCACCCTTTTTGGAGTTAGATAGATTATTATTATGTAAGGATGATGGCGACATAAGGAAAACATGTACTTAACTTCAGGTTTGTGTCTACCCGTTTGAGTCTACCACCCCAAAAATATCCTACCTTGACATAAGTCCCATTACAACCTTAAAAGACCTAAAACTGCATATTTGCATATGAATTTGATTGACGGTTTCATAAATTTTGTAAACATATGGTAAAATACTTTTTATGTTGATTGTGTGGCTACCCTGTTCAATGTGAGTGAAAAAGGTGAGATGAGAGTTAGGTTGAGTACATTTGATTATTGGAAGGACTTTTTAGATTTAGCTGGGTTGAAGCAAAGGAACAAAGGTGATGATCAGAGGTAAGATATTGGTGATGTTAATTGGTAGGGGTAAGCATATTATTCATGTTGAAATTTCTAGTTTATAGGAAAGTTCCTTGAGGACAAGCAACAATTTGAGTTTGAGGGTGTGATGACTCGTTGTTTTCAAGTAACTTTATCAAGCATTTGCGTTTGTTTTTAGCTATTTGCGGTGTAATGCGCTCTAGTTTTATTAAGAAAAAGAAGAAAGTGAAAAAACTAACCTTTTAGAGAGTTTTGTGAAGAAAATATTATGCAAGCAGCTAGAAAATTTGTGGCCATAATGGTACCACAAAGATAAGAAAAGCAAAAAATCGTGGTGCGATTTGATACCATCGTAGCACAATCCCGAGTGAAGCTAGCAAATCGTGGTATGACAAGATGGATTTTAACACAAAATATGTAATTTTTTGACGCTTTTTAAAGGGAATTTGAGAGATTTGACAAGGGTGGGACTGGTGTGTACAGACTTTGACGCAATTTGGCAAAGGAATACAATAGCGAAGCTCTAGAACAAAGGTTTTCACCATTCAAGGCCAAATTTCTCATTGAGTTTCATATATAATTCTTTAAACTCTTAACTATGAATTGGGTTAGTATGAGTAGCTATTTTCTATTCATTATGTTTTATAAGATGAACTTGTTTTAATCTGCTGGGACATGTGTTTTGTTTTATATTATTTTCTTAAATTAATATTGCACTTTCTATTTGCTCAATATTTCGCATATTGCTTTTTATATGATGACGAGCACATATATTGAACTTAGTTTTGTAGGGATTAGTGACCTTAGTTCTATAAACCTGATTTAGAGTGTTTGTTTACCTTAGTAATTGATTTAGGGATAACCGACTTTGATATTAACGTGCTTACTTCTCCTAATTTAACTTCGAATTGGCCTAAGGAATTAGGGAGTTATAGTATAATTTAGTGAGTTATACACCAAGGAGTTTGGTATAATGGTTGTGTTAATATGTCGTATTCATGTGAAATTAATCTAAAAGCAAATAAGCACGGGCATCAATAGTGAGATTTAAAGAATTCGAATAAGGATTGATCATATTCTAATATGATCATTTCAAACACTTTGTTCACTTTCTAATGTGTACTCAAAATCAGCGTGAACCCCCAATTTTATATTTTAAAAATACATTATAATTACTTTGCTAAAATACAACAATCTCTGTGGAGACAAATCATTTTTATTACTTGCGACATTTTAAGTACACTTGCTAGAAGTTACATCGGGTATCATTTCATTTTGATAGCTCTTTATGTTCTAGAAATAAGCTCCCAATGGAGGGTTTTAATAGTGTAAGGCCTTCCGATGGGGTAGGTTCGGGCCCGGTTTGGCTCGAGCTTCCCTTATATGATATTCTCCTCCCTAATTTTGTATCGTAGTTGTATGGGATCTTCAGGGTGGAATTTCTTGGGTTCAAACCTTGCACCGTTCTTTGTTGTTATGGATAGTCTGAAGCCATATCTTGATAACCAACCACTACATTTATTGAATCATAAGGCATTACATTATACCTGCAATCACGGATTGGTCATGAACATTGTGGTACTACATCTTCAGGGGGATGGTGAAGGCAATGATATTAAAGGTTGCTAAGAAAGGCCTGCCTAACTATTTAGCCTGATGTATGTCTCTTTGTCTCTAAGAAAGGCAATGTATGTCTCTTTGTCTCCCATTACTAGGGTTCCATGAGCCTTTATTCCTTTCAACGTCTTCGTCTAGCAATTTCTCTTTGTAGTTCATGTAAAGATTCACTCATACAAGATCACTCATACTCCCTACGCCTTTCAGGCCCAACTTTTTGTGAAACATAAAGTCGTCCTCAACTCCTTCTTGAAAATCCAACACTTTAAAATTTTGTTGGATCCTCACACTTTCACAACTAACTTAATAAATCAATCAATGTATTCTTAGAGTATGTCTTTCTTGTTTTGGTTGATCCCGCTAAGGACATTTATTGTTTAGGCTAACACTCTTGTGCTACAAGTTGTGTTATAAACTCATTACATAGTTGTTTTTCCAATAATTGATGGAACTTTCTTCCAAAGTCTTGAAACACATAATGACGGGGCCCATTAGGGTCAATATAAATACTTTGCATTTTATTGTACTTTTGGCGTGGTGATAATTGAGCATAATGTCCATGTGTTTTATGTGTCTGTCCGAGTCTTCAGTTGTATCATAATTGTTCAACTTCAGTGGTTTCTCGAGAGACTTAGAGATATTGTAATCAATAATGTGCTTGGAGAATGGATTCTTTCAGTGGTGAGAGGAACCCTAATGAGTGGTGCCATGCTTGTTTTCTTTTTAGAGCGATAAAGAGGGGACATAACGGGATGACGATCTTTAAGAGAAGTATGATTATAATTATCGCCTCCCGAGTCATGAGGGGGAGATTTTTAGTGATGGTGACATATCATAATTTAGACACTTTCTATGGCTAGGAAGTGGCATTGTCAAGAGTGTCCCTAAGAGAAGCCTTAGAGTTATTGTGATGGATCACCTCTAGCTGAGTAGTGATTTGTAAGGGAATCTTTCTGTTGGTTCTCTTATATACGAAGAAGCCACTCATTATGGAAAGACATATTTTGTTGCTGTATTAAATTATAGATGCTCGCAACAAGTTTGTTTATACCTTGCATCCCGAGTGTGTCCTAGATTCGTTGGAGGTTTTAAGACATTTATGGCTTCGACAATTGTAAGTGCGGTGGATGCAGGGTTTGTTTCCACGTTTGACCTTTGAGTTATTATTGAAGCGGTTGATATGACAATAAGACTTGAAAAGTTCTTTGTCCATCTGGTTATGAGGTTTTGATCTGGTGAGATGTGACAACAAGAGAGGTCACCAGAACTAGAACACTTGGTTCAGATGGAAGAAGTGGCTCTTCGGATGCAAGGGTGAGAATCGATGCGACAATGTCTTAACACGCTTAAAGGACAGTCAAATGTCAAGTGTAGGGGTGACATCACAATGGACCGTGGATCGAGTCGCATTTGAGGCCACCATTGCCGACATTTGTAAATATCAATGATGATCGGTTCAGTTAACAACAATAGTTTCATCGACATAACAAAAGAGATCTCAAGAATCAAGAGACGATTCCCACAGACGACATCATTATTCTGATGTAGAACAAAAATGGGAAATAATTGGTGAAAACCACAGTGAAAGGTCTTTGAAGCGGCGGTGAACATCTTTGGTGACCAGAGAAGGGGGTACACTTACAAGGTTAAGACCCCTAACACCCAAGTCAGCAAAGTCAGAGAAGTGAAACTTATAAGTGCATAGTGAGTGATAGCTTGATATAAAGCAGAGTTATATTTATATAAGAAGACCGTTAGAACCACTTTCAGTGGTCGTGACACTATATGCAAAATTTTGCAACAGAGATACATCTGTGCGCCTACTGAGTAAGCGTAATATTTAAATTGAACCTTTGTGTCAAACCAATTTTATTAGACCATTTAGTCACCTCAAAACAATAATAATCAGAGTCGTCACAAGTTTTTGAAAGCCCAGTATAGGTTAGCTATAGTTTACCTATGGAAAAACAAATAGAGGCCCTATTTAATCAAGACTTAACCTGACAAATAATTTATGAGGTCCTATTTACCTATAATTTAACCATAAGGTTCTGTGCTGTAACCCGTGTTACACGCCCTCAAAAACGGCTTTGACAATAATATAATATAAACAAATAACGAGATAAATTTATTTGAATTATTATTATCTCACTCAAATTTAATAAAAGACAAAAAATGAAATTTAAAAATGGAAGACTAATAAAAAAAGTTGCGAATAAAATAGTGTATAGAAGAAAGAAAAGACAAAAAAAGTTAGTGGAAATGTAAAGGTTCTTCTTTATTTTGCAATGTTGCTGTCACGTACAGTTTTTTCCTTTATGTAGAAACTATACAATTTTCATGTCTTTTTAGTTTTCATTTACTTAAGAAAAAACAGACAATTTATGTTTCGTAAAATATTAAAGTAATAATCTCGTATAATTTATTGTATTATGTGTGGTGTTGAGACAATAATATAATATTTGAACAGTTTGATACTCTTAAACTTATTTGAATACTCATATTTTCATTTAATAAAACAGTAACATTCAATATTATGTTATACTTTATTATTATTTTATTTTAGAATAAATTAAAATTAAAATTTATTTACATTTAAAATATTGATATCCAACCAAAACTTATATGTATTAAAAAAATATTATTTAAATCATTAAAAACCTTGAGTCCGTTTCAATAAAGAAAGTTTAAATTCGGATGGGAAAAATATTTGTATTTACAAAATATATAAATGACTAAAATTAAAAAAAAAATACTCAAATCAAAATACTATTTAAAATAAGAAAATAAAATTTTCATTTTTTGAAAAAAATGAAAAAAAAAAAATAGATCCCCCAAGAAGAGGCAATGGACGTCTCCAATTGCTCTGCATCAGCAACTTTATCTTTTAAGACAAAAAGAAAAAGCAAAAGTTGTTAACGGTAGAGGTGGAAGGATAATTTTTTTTAATTATTTTCTCTTTATCTTTTAAGCGTAGAAATGCATACTTTTTCTTTATATATTCATCTTCCAATTACAAAATGTTCAGAATGGCATAATTAAAGTTAATGTGAAGCTTCTTCTGTTTATGCAACGTGATAAAGATGATCTTTAACTATTGATTTGATACTTATTCTTCACAATGATCTTTAACTATCATATTGATACTTAATACGAAACCATCATTCACTCTTTTATTTGGCTTTAAATATTCATTTCTAAAAAAAATCTATTGATAATTATTTTAATTGTTTAAGTTGTCAATAAAAAAAAAAAATCATTTTGATCATGGATTGTTTTAAATTGTTGTAAAATTCACTACTAGAAATTTGGCCTACGGCCACGCTAAAATTGTCCACAGCTCAGAAATTGTGGCCACATATATGATTTGGCCATGGTTATCAAAGCGTAGACGTATGTTATAGAATATTGAATCCGGAGTGTAAAACTGTGGCCTGTACTTCAATTGCCACGGTTATATAACGGTAGATATTTTAAGCCGCAACTAAAAAACCGAGGCCTATAATTTTCAGTTCAAACTGTGGCCAAAACCCCAAAAAAAACCCCTCCAAAAGTTCCCTATTTTTTTTTTAGTTTCCCTCTATCTTTTAATATTTTCTTTTCTATTTTTTTTAATTAAAAAAAAGAAAAAAAAATGAAAGAACAAAGGCATCTGAAACGAACACCATGAACAAAAACACGCACACTACTGTTTCTCCATCTCCCAAAACAATCTGAAAACTCCATCTCCATCTCGCTGCGCCGCTGGTGCCACCTCCATCGCTTACAGGTTAGTCTCTTCTCTACTTCACCTTCATCTCAGCCTTCATCTCTGCTTCACCTTCATCTCACTAACCTCAATCATCTCACGAACCCTAACCCTCTTCATCTCACGAACCCTAACTCTCTTCATCTCACGAACCCTAACTCTCTTCTTCCCTTCATCCTTTTCCCAAATCTTCTGTTGGTTTAGGGTTTATGTGTTTGTAATTCCATCTGTGATTCAATCTATTACCCTAATATATATTCTGCGTACGATTCTCTATTCGTGTTCCTCATCTTCTCTATCGTCTCCTCTGATTTTGTTTGGACCTAATATATATTTTGTTTTGCAGTTGAGGTACCAAAGCTTCTGGAGGCTTCCTCTATTCATCTGCGTACGATTATCTGGGTACGATTCTCTTCTTTGTTCGTGTTACTCATCTTCCATCGTCTCCTCTGATTTTGTTTTGACCTAATATATATTTTGTTTTGCATGTGAGGTACCAAAGCTTCTGGAGGCTAATACGGTAGGGTTTCTTTTTGACCTAATCTATGTTTAAACAAATTATACTACTGATGTTTGGATAGTGTGATTTGATGCATGTTTTGTTTTGACCTAATCTACTGAGGGCTTCATTTTGACCCAATCTCTGCATTGTTATATCTGTTGTTGTTATTTATGTTAGATTTTGTTATGGTGATTTGAAACTGAGAGAGGCACTGACTTTAGGTTAGATTTTGTTATGGTGATTTAGGTTAGATTTTGTTAGGGTTGAAAACTGATCTGGAATTTAGGTTGAGAAAGTATGTTAGATTCAAGTTAACTGCTATTTCCGTTATTTGACTGTTAGTATTGTTAAATCTAAAATTGATTTTCTGTTTGGGACGAAATCAGAATGCTAGTTATGCTTAATATCATGAATTGAATTGAATTTCTTGTGATTATTAGAAGAATATTTGTTATTATGATATGTGTATGTGTATGATAATTTATGAATTTTACTCTGAGGATCCATTATGCTGCAATATACTATAGATTATTCATTTGAAGGAAGTTTGTAATTATGTATTTTTTGTTTGTTTGTTTAGGGGAGGAATATTCTTGAAACAGATCATCCAGAAGGTCCTTTTGGCACTAAGGTCAGTGTTCTAACTTGTTTCTGAGCTCACTTAGATTTGTGTTTGCTGCTGCTTTCCTCTGTGTTGGATTAGATCTTGCTAGAGTTGATTTTGAAATGTACTTTGTAGCGGAATGATTTGTGTTTGATGACCTTTAAGTAGAAAAGTGATTTTTTGGCAAAACTAATCTTGCTAGAATGATATAACTGATTCTTGGCTTGGGATTTGGGACTAACTAGTAACTACTTTCAATCCATAATACATAACTTTAGGATTCAATGTTAAAACTGATTGTATGTTTTAGTGACTTGATTTGATGAACTGATGTGCCACTACTATTGTGGCTGCTGTTCATACTACTATTTAGTAGTTTGTTTTCTTAAATTTTCTTGCATCAACTTATATTGGGTCCTATTAATGTCCGTGCATCTCGTAAGGAAGTGTCGCTTATGTTGTAATTAGTTGTTGTTTTTCTTTGGTGTAGAACAATTCAATTATTGAAATGTCTACTTTAAGTTTCGGTATCTGATATATATAGTCTGTGCTATTGTATGTACACTTCTTGCTCTTAAGTGGCCATTCAGTTTACATACTTTAAGTTTCCATCAGTATGTAAACTAAAAATCATGAAGCTGTGGAAGTTTCTTATGCATATTTAGTGAATGTAGCAGAAAGAGAAAGAAAATATTATAAAAAACATGAAATCCTCCTTCTGGTATTTGAGACCAGGTATTCTCAGTCATGATATCGTTTTTGACTGCAGATTGAATTTGTGTGTAACTGCTACTGAAGATTACTTAAAAGGCAGCATTTGTTTGTTTCAAACACAGGGCTATTGATTTTATAAATCTGTTATGAATTTGTGTGACTCTGTTATGAATTTTATAAATCTAATTTTGTGTATTATTAAGTTGCGTAGCATAGCTGCAGTGTGGTTATTGATTCCTTTTTGTTATTGATACAGATCAATTCCCTCAAAGGAGACGAAGGAAAGCGACAACTCCATTTTATTTGTGTGTGACTCCACTTCTCTGTTTTAAGGTAACAATTTGTGTTCTTTTAGGCTTCACCACATAAATTTTAATACGTGGTAGTATATCTCATGGAATGTTTTGATTCATATGTATATGATTATATAATGCCGTTGCCGTCTAAAAATGAATTTTATAAATCAGTAATCATGTTAGTGCTTTTCTTACCTAATTAGTTGTATATTAGGTATATAATGTATATACAATAATTCTTGCAAAGATTCTGTCCCTGGCTTGTGTAGTTTAATTCCATTTATATACAATAATTTTGTCCCTGTAATTTTTTGGTTGCTTAGCACATGTTTTGGTACTGTTAGTACATTTTTTTGTATGAATTCAGTTTTGAATGTGTTATGTGTTTTGAATGTGTTATGTGTTGTGTTTCAAATATATAGATTATCAAGTGATGGACAAAGAGTGGACTAAATTACCGTGGTTTAGTCAAGAGTACATCAACGGTGTTACTCGATTTTTAGACTTTGCCTTCACTAATGGAAGACCTCAAGGAGGTGAACTTCTATGCCCTTGTGTTTAGACGACATTTGTCTATTTTCCTTTGCTTCCACTAGCATAAGTGGGAACTACGATTGCTCTGACTTTCTCAACATCCCTTTGAGAATACGTAGGCACAAGGTCGATCCTTGGCGAGCAAAACAAAACAAAAAAAACCATTCAAACCTTAGCACCCGTAGACCCCGAGCTACAGATGCTCTGATTCCCTCTAAGGGATATGTATGCAGAGGATCGCGATGATCTTTGCGAGCATAATCAAACAAACACCTTAGGTCCCACCTATTTCACAAGAACCTCCACCACAACAAGAATGGAATAAACAAAACAAAGAAACCTATAGAGTACTATAGATACGTTGGGTGCTAATACCTTCCCTTCGTATAACCAACCCTCTTACCCGGAATCTCTCCCCCACTTTTAGGTTATTGCAGCTTTTTTCCTTTTCCTACTTTGGAAATAATAAAAAGTTTGGTCGAAACAAAGAAAAATCATTTTTTTATGAGCACTCGAGCCCAAAGAAGGCATCAGGTGTCTCATCCCACAAAAAAGAGGAACAAAACGATTTTTCGCCCGCGACACTATGTAAGCTCTTTTAGATTTGTTATGACCTTTGCTTTGGTTCTTCTCCTTTTCTTTCTTAAGGTATGGACAATCCGGTTTGTAGTGACCGGCTTTCCCACAATTGAAGCAAAGACCTTTGATCTTTCCTTTGTTGTCGTCATCTTGTTTGAACATGTTTGATTGCTTTCTATAGTTGATCAATCCTTTGTCGGAATGTTTTGCTCCATTTTTCTTTAGATATTTGTTGTATCTTCGCACAAACAGTCCCATTTCCTCATCATCGGAGTCTTCGTCATCACTTGTGTCACTATCCTTTGGCTCTCGTTTTGAGGTCTTGGAGCTCGAAGCTTTTAGAGCTATTGACTTCTTCTCTACCTCTTTCTCCATGTTCTTTTCTTTCTTTGTCCTCTTCTCATGCATGTCAAGGCATTTAAGATGCTGTTCATGTTCCTCTAGTTTACCAAAGAGAGTGGTAATGTCTAAAGTGTTGAGATCATTTGCTTCCTTAATTGCTGTAACTTTGGGCTGCCATTCCCTGTTCAAACACCTTAAGATTTTGTTAGTAGCAACTGCATTGGAAACAGGTCTATCAAGAGAATTTAATCGATTTTTCAGGTGAACGAATCTTTTCTGCATGCTTTCGATGGTTTCACCATCTTCCATGTGGAAAAGTTCGAACTCTTGAGTTAACGTATTGATCCTAGCTAGTTTGACATCATCCGTTCCCTCGTGGGCAACTTGCAATGTGTCCCACATAGCTTTAGCTGATCTACAATGGGAAACTCGATAGTATTCATCAACTCCTAGAGCTGAGATTAGAATGTTTCTCGCTTTCCAATCGTATGCATATTTCTTTTCATCTTCAGCATTCCAAGTATCTTCTGGTTTTGGAACAACTGCACCAGCTGCATTTGTCATAGTGATCTGAAATGGACCATTGACAATAGCTGTCCAGATGTTCCTATCAATTGCATTGATATGGACACACATACAATCCTTCCAATAGCCGTAGTTTTCTCCGTTGAAAACCGGAGCTCTATTATGAGCCCCTTTAGGTCCAGAAGCCATCTTTCCAATAAGTGTTTCACGTAGCACGGAATAAACCAGAGCTCTTGATGCCACTTGTTAGACGCTGGCCTAAAGATCTAGAGGGGGGGTGAATAGATCTCACTAAGTTTTTAAGGATTTTTCTACTGACTCGAGCGAAAGCGGTTCTGAATCGACTTGCGTCTATTCTGGACCGCTATTGCGAAGGTCGTATGTGTTGCAAAACCAAAGAGTAAGTGGAATTGATGGTGAAGTAATATGATAGCTAAACAATACGTTTTACAACTGAAAACCAATTAACTTCTAGATTGACAATTTTGATTTGCAATGCAGTAAGATTGGATTAAGCAAAAACACAAACACTTGGTGATACGTTCAAATTGATAGTGATTCAAGTTGTGGTGAATTGTGATGTTTGTGCAGAACTTTAATTCACAATTTTAACACTCGAATCGTTGATCAATTTTGCACTTATAACCAATTATGAACAGAAAGTAAAAGAGAAAGTAAAAGCGACAAGAACACGATATTTGTTTAGGCAGTTCGTCGATCGTCCTCGCTACGACTACGTCTGCCCCCAATTCCAAATTGAAATTGGGTAATCTTTCATTAATGTTGAAAGTAGTATATACAAAGAAGATAACAAAGCGATAAACGATAAACCAATTATGTCGATCCTTTGAATCTTCTTCCCCCTTAATCTTGAGTCAGATCAAGGTTATCCAAGAGCTTCACTTTGATTCCCTTCTGCAGTGTCTTGATTCCTTGAACTCCCCGTTCCTCAATCGTTACACTCAGCCGAATCCTCAATGAACGCCTCTTGATAAAAACCCCCAAGAACCACCCGTCGTGGAGGACAAAACCCGCAGATTTTATTCACCAACAAACCCCACAAACCTTCACCCACTAGGAATCTTCAATTCCGTTCCATGGACGTTATCGAACTCATCACTAACCCGCAACGCAAGAATGATTATGTGTAATTGTGTTGGAGATGATGAAGAACGAAGATGAGAAGCGTTTGTGTATCTTTCAGTCGTTGGTGTTACTTGAATAATTACCCTTGTACAATATATATGATTGCATAACAGTTAGAACCAAGAAAAACTGATTTTTGAACTTTCTTGATCAGTTAGGTCGACCACTTGTAGTGCTTAGGTCGACCTAACAGAGCTTGCAGAATTTTGCTCCCAGTTAGGTCGACCTGTTGAAGGAGTAGGTCGACCAGAATCTTCTTCTGATGCATTCTGGGGACATTTTCACAGATTAGGTCGACCTAGTTGATGTGTAGGTCGACCTAACAGGCTGGTATGTAGAATTCATCAATTTAGGTCGACCTAAATGATGTGTGAGTCGACCTAGCAGGGACATATGAGTTTTTCTCCATTTTTGGTCGACCTGGGTTGATGGTAGGTCGACCTAACTGCTGTTTTTCTGCATTCTTCTTGTTTTGCTTGTGTTGAGGCAACCTATAAACATATAAACATAATGGGTTGACCTATGAGTGATCAATGCTTGCTGTTTTCTGCTTCCGTCTTGTTGTTTGAATGCTTATTTGAGTTTGCCATGAATCAAAAACATCTTTGAGTGTAATCTTGTATTCACATCCAAAACTTCAGAAGGAGAATCCCAAGAAGAAGTCTCATAAGAAGAAAGGTCTTATGGCAACATGGGATGATTCTGAATCAAAATCAGAATCAGACTCTGAAGGAGAGCAAGCCAACTTTGCGCTGATGGCTACAGAAGATGATGGATCAGAATCTACATCAAAATCAGATTCTGAAGAGGTATTTTCTGAACTATCTAGAGAAGAGTTAGTTTCCAGTCTAACAGAGCTTCTTGAATTAAAAGCTCATCTTAGTATCAAATACAAAAAGCTGAAAAAGCAATTTGAATTTGAAACTAAGAAGCTTGAGTTGGAAAATTCTGAATTAAAAGAAAAAGTTTTAAAATTATCCAATAATGTTGGATCTCCTTCTGATTCAGAAAAATCCACTCCCAGTCTGAATCATATTCTGAAAGAATATGATTTAAGTTTTAGGAAGTTCTTATCTAGAAGTATTGGCAGAAGTCAGCTAGCTTCTATGATATATGCTGTGTCTGGGAACAAGAGAGTTGGCATTGGTTATGAGGGTGAAATCCCATACAAGCTTGAATCTGTGGATGATATGAAAATATCATACAAGCCTCTGTATAACCAATTTAAATTTGGCCACTCCCATGATATTAAG
The DNA here is from genome assembly GCF_029867415.1 of Vicia villosa. Classification (NCBI taxonomy): domain Eukaryota; kingdom Viridiplantae; phylum Streptophyta; class Magnoliopsida; order Fabales; family Fabaceae; genus Vicia; species Vicia villosa. The sequence continues at coordinate 2,767,371 of NC_081180.1, read as the reverse complement.
CACACATCACATGCACAAAGTTTCCACATAACACACACCAAGAAGCATGTGACACAACCTAAGAAATATCATGGAACTCAGAATAAGAAGTATCATACTGTTCCTCCTGCTAAATATTTTGCTAAACCCAAGTTCAATCAGAACTTGAGGAGAACTAACAAGAAAGGACCCAAGAAATTGTGGGTACCTAAGGAGAAGATAATTTCTGTTGCAGATATCCTTGGCGGAAAAGAGGACAAAAAGCAAAATGTCATGGTACCTGGACTCTGGGTGCTCGCGACACATGACGGGAAGAAGGTCTACATTCCAAGACCTGGTGCTTAAACCAGGTGGAGAATTCAAGTTTGGAGGAGATCAGAAGGGCAAAATCATTGGCTCTGGAACCATAAGTCTTGGTAACTCTCCTTCCATAACTAATGTACTTCTTGTTGAAGGATTAACGCATAACTTATTGTCCATAAGTCAATTAAGTGACAATGGTTATGATATAATCTTCAATCAAAAGTCTTGCAAGGCTGTAAGTCAGAAGGATGGCTCAATCCTATTTACAGGCAAGAGGAAGAACAACATTTATAAGATTGATCTTTCTGATCTTGAGAAGCAGAAGGTGACTTGTCTTATGTCTGTTTCTGAAGAGCAATGGGTCTGGCACAGAAGATTAGGACATGCTAGTTTGAGAAAGATTTCTCAGATAAACAAACTAAATCTAGTCAGAGGACTCCCAAATCTGAAATACAAATCAGATGCTCTTTGTGAAGCATGTCAGAAGGGCAAGTTCTCCAGACCTGCATTCAAGTCTAAGAATGTTGTTTCTACCTCAAGGCCGTTAGAACTCTTGCACATTGATCTGTTTGGCCCAGTCAAAACAGCATCTGTCAGAGGGAAGAAATATGGATTAGTCATCGTTGATGATTATAGCCGCTGGACATGGGTAAAGTTCTTGAAACACAAGGATGAGTCTCATTCAGTGTTCTTTGAATTCTGCACTCAGATCCAATCTGAGAAGGAGTGCAAGATCATAAAGGTCAGAAGTGATCATGGTGGTGAATTTGAGAACAAATTCTTTGAGGAGTTCTTCAAAGAAAATGGTATTGCCCATGATTTCTCTTGTCCTAGAACTCCACAGCAAAATGGAGTTGTAGAGCGAAAGAATAGGACTCTACAAGAAATGGCCAGAACCATGATCAATGAAACCAATATGGCTAAGCATTTCTGGGCAGAAGCAATTAACACTGCATGCTATATTCAGAATAGAATCTCTATCAGACCTATTCTAAATAAGACTCCTTATGAATTGTGGAAGAACAGAAAGCCCAACATTTCATATTTCCATCCTTTTGGATGTGTATGTTTTATTCTGAATACTAAAGATCATCTTGGTAAGTTTGATTCCAAAGCACAAAAATGTTTCCTTCTTGGATATTCTGAACGCTCTAAAGGCTACAGAGTATACAATACTGAAACATTGATTGTAGAAGAATCAATCAATATCAGGTTTGATGATAAGCTTGGTCTTGAAAAACCAAAGCAGTTTGAGAATTTTGCAGATTTTGATATTGATATATAAGAAGCAGTAGAATCTAGAAGCAAAGCTGCAGAAGCTGGCAGTCTCAGAAGCAATGGATCAGAAGATCAAGTTGCTGCATCTTTAGAGAATCTTAGGATTTCTGAAGAACCAACTATCAGAAGATCACCTAGACTTGCCTCAGCTCATTCAGAAGATGTGATCCTTGGAAAGAAAGATGATCCCATCAGAACAAGGGCATTCCTTAAGAACAATGCATAATGTCAATTAGGTCTTGTTTCTTTGATCGAGCCAACTTCTGTTGATCAAGCTCTAGAAGATCCAAACTGGATAATTGCCATGCAAGAAGAACTAAATCAGTTTACAAGGAATGATGTATGGGACTTGGTTCCTAGACCAAAAGGATTTAACATCATCAGTACTAAGTGGGTTTTCAGAAACAAGCTAAGTGAGAAAGGTGAAGTGGTAAGAAACAAAGCCAGACTGGTTGCTCAGGGTTATAGTCAGCAAGAAGGGATTGATTATACAGAAACCTTTGCACCAGTGGCCAGGTTAGAATCTATTCGTCTATTAATTTCTTTTGCCACTCAACACAACATCACTCTTTATCAGATGGATGTCAAGAGTGCCTTCTTAAATGGTTATATAGATGAAGAAGTTTATGTTCACCAACCTCCTGGTTTTGAAGACTCCATGTCTCCAAATCATGTTTTCAAATTAAAGAAATCATTATACGGATTGAAACAAGCTCCCAGAGCTTGGTATGAACGTTTGAGTTCTTTCCTTCTGGAAAATGATTTCACTAGAGGAAAAGTGGACACTACTCTCTTTTGTAAAACATTTAAAAAGGATATTTTAATTTGTCAAATATATGTTGATGATATTATCTTTGGAACATCTAATGCTACACTTGGAAAGGAGTTTGCTGAGTCTATGCAGGCTGAATTTGAAATGAGCATGATGGGAGAACTCAAGTATTTCCTTGGGATTCAAATCAACCAAACTTCCGATGGAACCTATGTTCATCAAACGAAGTATGTGAAAGAACTTCTGAAGAAGTTTAATCTTTCTGAAAGCAAAGAAGCCAAAACTCCTATGCATCCAACATGTGTGCTGGGTAAGGATGAGGTAACTAAGAAGGTAGATCAGAAGTTGTACAGAGGTATGATTGGATCTCTTCTATATCTAACTGCTTCTAGACCTGACATTCTCTTTAGTGTTTGTTTGTGTGCTCGATTCCAATCAGATCCAAGAGAATCTCATTTAACAGCGGTTAAGAGAATTCTAAGGTATCTGAAAGGTACTACTAATGTTGGTTTAGTTTACAGAAGATCTAAAGATTACAACTTAGTAGGATTCTGTGATGCTGACTATGCTGGAGATAGAATAGAAAGAAAGAGCACTTCTGGAAGTTGTCAATTTCTTGGAAGTCATCTGATCTCATGGTACAGCAAGAAGCAAGCTACTATTGCCCTCTCAACAACAGAAGCAGAATATGTTGCTGCTGCTGGTTGTAGCACACAAATGCTCTGGATGAGAAGTCAGCTGGAAGATTATCAGATATATGAGAGTAACATTCCTATTTTCTGTGATAATACTTTTGCTATATGTTTATCTAAGAATCCTATTTTACATTCAAAAGCTAAACATATTGAGATTAAACATCATTTCATAAGGGACTATGTTCAGAAGGGTGTTATATCTTTAAACTTTGTGGATACAGACCATCAATGGGCTGATATCTTTACAAAACCCCTTGCTGAAGATAGGTTTAAGTTCATTCTGAAGAATATCAGTATGGATTTATGCCCAGAATGAGAAGATGAGAAGATCTTATGTATGAGTATCTTCTGAAATGAAATCGGATTTTTTTTAGAAGTTCTGATTGAAATCAATTAGAAATTGTGATTCAGTTATTACTAACGTTTCATTGTCTAAGTTGATTTAGAATCTCTTTAAAAGCAAAACAGCTGTAACTGGCTATCCAGATGGTAAACACGTGTTCACTATTTCTGGACAAGCGTGCGTGCAGTTGAGGGGACGTCTACTTAGGTAACTGTGCAAATCTCGTCTTTTGTCATTATTATCTCTCATCACGTCATGTTACATTAAATGCCATTCATCATCTCTTTTATTGTCCTTCTTTTCTTTTTTACATTCCTCGAACGTTTCCCTCTTCTTTTTCCCTCTATTTATTCCTTCATTTCGTTGCATTTTTTCAATAAGTCTTGGCTCTCTTTCTTTTTCTCTCTTGTCCAACAAAGTTTTTCTTTGGCATAAAACCTAGTTCATTCATCTTCAACCTAGCGTTCATCATGAATCCTTTCAACTCAATGAGAACGGATGGAAGGGTTAATCAGTTACAGGATGTGAAGCATATCTTGGGATGGCTCTCCAAGTCTCTTTCAAGACAGATCTCTTCTTCAATGCTGTTATCAACATTTATCCAAAGGAAAAAGACCTTCTTGAGTCACTGGAGCCTGTTTGCAACATTAGCTCCCTGTCTATGAACTGTCCCTCACTTCCTCTTTGGTCTCTTGGATCTCTCCTACAGTGGAGGTTCTAGTCTGGACAGGCATGAAGAGTTCTCAAGCTTTCATGGCTGAACAAACTGAAGACCAGAGGGTTCTTGAGTTGTTTGCGCAGTCTTTGCGTAGGATAGAGTCTTAGGCTTTAAGTCTTTGTAGTTTTCTTTCCTTGTTGCATCTGTTTTCTGCATACATCTTTTGTAATCCTTCTTGTTGAAATCAATGAAAAGTTATTTATGTTTCTTTCCTTTTGTCTCTTGCTTTACATCTGAATCTTTTATGCTTTTTGATGTTATGACAAAAAGGGGGAGAAAATATATGATAAATGATCTGATTAATATTATCAGTTACCGAGTAAAAAGGCTCCACATTTACTAACAGAACTTGCAAAGTTCTATGATTTTAAGTTGTGTTGTTGCAGGAATCAAAGATTCAAGATCAACCTAAGAAGCAACAAATGAATCAAGCTCTTGGATTCTTGAAGCAAGCTGAGTGCTAGGAAGCTTCAGAATCAGAAGCAAGAAGGAAGAATGATCAGAAATAGCTCTTGGATTCTTGAAGCAAGCTGAGTGCTGGGAAGCTTCAGAATCAGAAGCAAGAAGGAAGAATGATCAGAAATAGCTCTTGGATTCTTGAAGCAAGCTGAGTGCTGGGAAGCTTCAGAATCAGAAGCAAGAAGGAAGAATGATCAGAAATTCTGATAATAGAATATGATCCAAATCATTGTCTATTTGCTCTGATACATTGTCTATTGGATCTGATATATTCTATATGGCTTATATGGCTCTGATACATATTTTGTGTTCTGATACACATTTTATGTTCTAACTCATTCATGCTGACTTTTGTCGTTTAGTTTTGTTCTGTAACATTTCAGGATGTAGAGATGCTCTGATGATGCTCTGGTACATTCAACAATGTTCTGATACAATCTAGCATGAAGTGATGTAAGAAGAAATTCAAAGCTCTGAAGCTATCCGAGGGAAGCAGAAATCAGAAGCTGTGAATGTCCTAAAGATCCAGAAAACTCAAGTTCTGAAGCTGTCCTAAATGGAAGCATGAATCAGAAGCTGTGAATGTTCTGAAGATCAAAGAAATTCAAGTTCTGAAGCTGTCCTAAATGGAAGCAAGAATCAGAAGCTGTGAATGTTCTGAAGATCAAAGAAATTCAAGTTCTGAAGCTGTCCTAAATGGAAGCAGGAATCAGAAGCTGTGAGTGTTCTAGGGATCTAAAGAAATTCAAGTTCTGAAGCTGTCCAATGGAAGCAGAAGTCAGAAGCTATGAATTATCAGATGACAGAAGCTTATGTGATCGTCTCTACCGAAATAATCAGGGAAGTCTTTTATTATTAAAGTTCTTCGAGTATTTATTTCAGGGGGAGATTATTCATCTCAGGGGGAGATTGTTAATCTCAGGGGGAGACATATTCACATGCTTATGCTATAGCTGTGTAATTTGTCTTTAGCCGTCTGCTCTTTCTGATCGCAAATTCATATCATTTATATATGTTTTTGTCATCATCAAAAAGGGGGAGATTGTTAGAACAAGATTTGTTCTGATCAATATTCTTAGTTTTGATGATAACAAGGATATGAATTTTGTGTGAGATAATGTGGTACTCTAATACATTGCAATTTCCATTTCAGGAAATATATAAAGAGTATGCACAAATCAGCGCTCAGAAGCTTTGTCTCAGAAGGTTCAGCATGCAACATCAGAACATGGTCTGGCATGACATCAGAAGATGGTCAAGGCAGAATCAGAACATGGGTCTATGAAAGCATCGGAAGAACTTGAGATCAGAAGCAGAAGCACTGAAGTTCTCATGGTATCACGCTCAGAAGCACTTCAAGGTCAGAAGACAAGAAGATGCTATGCACCAAGCTGTTTGACTCTGATGATATTAAAATATTATATTCACAAACATCAGATCAGAAGAAAGTACAAGTGGCAGGCTACGCTGACTGACAAAAGGAACGTTGGAAGCTATTAAAGGCAACGTCAGTAGACACAGCGTGAACAAGGCTCGAGGTAGTTGACAAAAGCGTGAAACATTAAATGCAATGCTGTACGGAATACGCAAAGCATTAAATGTGCCCAACGGTCATCTTCTCAAACGCCTATAAATATGAAGTTCTGATGAGAAGCAAGGTTACCAATTCTGAACGAAATTATTCTGAAAGACTTGCTGAAACGCTGTTCAAATTCAAAGCTCAGAAACTTCATCTTCATCAAAGCTCACTACATTGCTGTTGTAATATATTAGTGAGATTAAGCTTAAACGTTAAGAGAAATATCACTGTTGTGATTATAGCTTTTGAGAAGCATTTTGTAATACTCTTAGAATTGATTACATTAATTTGTAAGTAACTAGAGTGATCAAGTGTTGATCAGGATACTGTAGGAAGTCTTAGCTTGTGTCTAAGCAGTTGTAACTAGAGTGATCAAGTGTTGATCAGGATACTCTAGGAAGTCTTAGCTTGTGTCTAAGCAGTTGTAATTAGAGTGATCACGTGGTGGTCAGGATACTCTAAGAAAGTCTTAGCTTGTGTCTAAGCATTTGTTCCTGGAGTGATCAGGTTGTGATCAGGATACTCTAGAAGACTTAGTCGCGGACTAAGTGGAAAACCATTGTAATCTGTTGCGATTAGTGGATTAAATCCTCAGGTGAGGTAAATCACTCCGCGGGGGTGGACTGGAGTAGTTTAGTTAACAACGAACCAGGATAAAAATAACTGTGCAATTTATTTTTATCGTTCAAGTTTTTAAGACTACACTTATTCAACCCCCCCCCCCCCCTTTCTAAGTGTTTTCTATCCTTCAGGTGGTACTCAACAAAAAAAGCGTCACCCTCCTCCTCAACCTCAGCTGCCGCCACCAAATGGTCCTCGTACAACTCTCTCAGGTTGGAGAACCGGATAAGTGCCCCACTCGTTGCTTGGCACTCCCTCTCGGCCATAAATGGGTCCATGCCTAGAAAATCCACCATCCACTCGATGGCCTTAATCCACTGTATGTGAGAATGGTCCAGCAGCCTCCATCTGATCGGTAGGTGGAGTAGAAAGGCAACGTCGTAGAAGGTGATCGTCAACTCCCTAATAGGAAGGTGGAAAGACGATGTCTCCTTGTGCCACCTTTCGACGAATGCCCCCAACATTCTGTGGCTAACACTACCACATCCGATCATGTATAACCCGCTAAGACCGGAGACAACTACGACATCTCTAAACCACTGAGCCTCCGGTATTTTGATATCAAATATTTTCCGCGCATGGTTAACGAATTTTATGGTCGCCCTCTCCCGTCACAACAAAAAAACAATAATGTTAGTTAATGTTTTCGACTATTTGTTATTAAAACTGTTAAATAATAAAGTGTAATAAAAAACTACCTCTCCCTCCTAAACACGACGAGCGACGTGCTCATGGTACCATATCAACCGAGATGTGTCCGAAGGCCCTCCCGGGTAGCCCTCATCCTCATCGCCTTGAGCCTCCTCCCTGCGTACACTCTCCACCTCAGGCGCCTTCACCTCCTCCTGATGTTCTTCCACCACATCCTCATCAACCTCGCGCGAAGAAGACACCTTAGGCAACCTACTCCTCAATCCAGATGAGGAACCTGTTGGCGCTTCATCCATTTGGACGAGTACTCGTACTCGACCCCGTCCTCGTGTCGCTACTAACTGTGCAGGACGCTCGTGTTGAGCCGATGTCGTTTGGGTCTCCCTACTCTGTCTACGTCGTGCCTGATTTCCTGACATTTTCCTAAAAAAATTGCACCAAGTAAGACATTGAAACAATTCAGAAAATAATAAAAAATAGTTCAGACTAAATTCGGAAGTGCATTTCCGAAACTGGTTAGACGTGATTTCGGAAATACACTTCCGAAAACACATGTGATTCTCCATTTTTGCAGTCCCCATTTCTTGCCTTAAACCATTAAAAATCCAATTTTTATCAACCAAACACTACTACATATTGCTAATAACTTCAACTAACTACATTTTGTTAATTTCTAACAGCCCTAACAAGATTATCAATGATAGAGTTTAAAGTTTAGAAACTTATAATTTGTTTGGAGTTTTTAGTGTGCCTTTGAGTGAGCCGTTGAGTCCTTTGATGTTGTAGGACAACTTTAGATTGTGTAGAAAGTTTGGAGAAATGGGTGTGGTGGTGAAATTTTGATGTTTTGGGTAGAATGAAATAAGGGGGTGACTGTTTTGAAATAACAGAAAAACGCAGCATATTTCGGAGATGCATCTTCGAAGACATAAAAAAAGGTTATTTCAGAGATGCATTTCCGAAAACACCTTTTTTTTTCAAAAAAAAATTGATTTCGTAAATACATCTCCAGAATAATTCTTTTTTACGTTTTCAGAGATGCATCTCCAAATTATAGGGACATTTATAGAATTTCGAAAATGCATTTACGAAATCGTCTTTTAAAAACCTTCATAAAATGTATATGTTACACCATTGTTTTACCATTCTTTCAATTATCTATCTTTCTCTCTCATTTATACTTTTATTTTAATTATTTTATAATTAATATTATTAATCTGATATATTAATATTTATTTTAATATGAAATTTATTATATTTGAAATTATTTATTATTTAATAAGATATAAATAGTTATTTACTTATTTTTAATAATACATAAATAAATATTTAGAAATAAGATATAAATAATTTTTAAATAATATTTAAATATTAAATAAATAATTTCAAAATAATCATATAAAAAGGGGACTTGAAACCATGATCATACCTTCATGTTTATTAATATTTAAATATATTTTCTTTACTATTTAAATGTAATTAAATATTTAAATATATCAAAATTACATGTACAATATTTCAATGCATGATTATATATGATTAAATATTATTTAATTGTAAAATATTGTTTAAATAAATATCTATACATGTTTCAATTTGTTTAGATTTTTTTTTAAATAAATATTGTTTAAATACTAAGGTAATAAATTAAATATTGTGAAATATATCTATTAAATATATTTTTAATTTTTGAAATACATTTTTAGTGTTTAAAATTTTCTAATTTCATAGGTTTATATATTTTAAACTAATATATTTTACTAATATTATGTAATAAATATTTATATAATAATTTAATTTTTTTTTGAAAATTAATAATTTTGATTAATTCAAAAAACCGTAATTACAAGCGATCCAAAATAGGATCCAACTATTGTCAAAATCATGAAAAACTATGAACACAAACAAAAACTATCACTCTTATTGCATTAGGATAGTTATGTACTTCCTAAGCTTCTTATTTTTCCACCCTCTATACACAATTATGTTTATAATTCTTTTTCCTGTATGTGTGGTATTCACACCATTGCTAAAACTTTTGTTGTTCCTCAGATTCCAAAGCTCCTAAATAGTTCTCGTGGCTGCCATTTTGATTACAGCAGCTCTAGCTCCCTTTCCTTTGGTTTGTTGTATTAACCAAGCGACCTCATTGTGCCAGTCTCCCGGGTTATGTTGCATCTGGATCCACTCCAGAATCTCCATCCAAACCTTCTTTGTAATTGGACAATAAAAAATAGGTGCTTTATCGATTCTTCCTCCGAACAAAAACAACAATCCATATTATCAATAATTTCATATTTGAATAACCTGTCCTTTGTGGCTAGTTTTCTGTGGCAAACAAGCCATAGAATAAAATAGGCCATGAGTCCAACATTGTTTCCATATAACAAATTCCTCCATTCAACTTTTTGAGTACAATTTTATAGCGTCTTATATATTTTATTCAGGTTGAATTTGTTTAATTTCTTGATATCGTCCCACTTCGCCAAGTTCTATACAACATCTCTCTGTTGGAGAGCCGCCTTCATAATCCACGTATACAATCGCTTGATTTCAATATATCCATCAACTGTTTGTTTTTCATATAGTATGCTTGTATCCATCTGACCCAAAGTGAATTTGATTTTCCACTCAAGTTCCAAAGGAGTCTAATCAGGGTGGTTTTGTTCCAGATCTCTATGTCAATTAGATTTAATCCCCTATGACATTTGGGCTACATACCCTCTTCCAAGCTACAGGCGCCTTTCGACTGCCCTCAAACCCTTTCTGTCCATGGGAATATACGACATATGGATTCAATTTTATGAAACACACTTTTGGGGAACGGGAAACATTGCAGCCACTAATTAGTCAGTGCGAATGTTACACCATTAATAAGTTGTAGTCTCTCTGCATATGTTAGCATTCGAGCGGTCCAATGTTTAATTTTCCCCACAATATGATCCATCAATGGTATATAGTGGTGTATAGAGAGTTTTTTTACCAGTCACAGGTACACCCATATATTTGAAGGGTAATTGGCCTTCTTTAAAACCAGTCACATTGTAGATGTCCTGTCTTGATCTTCCATCAATACCAACACAATATATCCTGCATTTCTGCGGGTTAACTCTCAGCCCTATTGCTACAAAAAAGTTATTGAAAGTTGTCATCATCATTTCCATAGATATTTTGTTCTCACGAGATAACATTAATAGATCGTCTGCGAAGCACAAATTCATGATTTTCAGGTTTTCACATTTGAAATGGTAGTTGTAATTGCTATCTTTTTGCATCTTATTGAGATATTTGTTTAAACATTCCATTACAATGACAAAAAGAAGCTGCTTTATATAAAAGTAAAATTGAAGTTACTTAACCTCTTTTGAAGTACATTATCTTCCATTCAAGCTCACCCCAATTACCTTTTCTTTATTGGGCATAGCGAAAGCACCAGTCACAGCAGCACTAACCACCCAACCAACACTGTTCTAGATAACTCAATCTCAATGTGTACATACATATACATCCATTCAAGCAAAACATGCTTTTAACTAACTTAATCACCAATGGAAACATAATAGATTTTTTTGTTAAGTTCACACTTGTCCTACATTTAACTCTAGCATAGTAACATACTATATCTCAACCAGTCAACACGTGTTTCAAATTTGAAAAGACCTAGTAGACAAATAAAAAGTGTGTTGCATAAAAGAAACATATAACATCCAAGGTAAGCATTAGTGGTATCTGCAGCTTTCGTGTTTGCATGCCATTCACATCCAAACACTTAGGACAAACAAGTTGCATAGATAACATGAAGATAGAGAGAGGAAAGAATGTTGGTATGTTTGTCTTTGTCTTTTATAATTGTTGGATCAAAACATTATCTCTTGCCAATTAATCTTATTCTTTCTTCTTCTAATAATCCTTGTTTCTTTGCTTTTAATTTACACTGCCCCCAATTTCCCCTTTTCTCCATGTGCTAACAAAAGGAAAATGTTAAAAAGTATTAGAAATATATATATATATATATATATATATATATATATATATATATATATATATATATATATATATATATATAAAATAATTTTATAAGTGATTAATAAAATTAAAATAATTAATTAATTAATATAAAAAATACCATATGCCTAAACACATTAGCCTAGTACACAACTTTATTAATTGTGAAATTTGACATAATTAACTATAATTTTTTAAATGTTCTACTAGGTAAAAATTTGAACACTTAAAAATTGTAGTTATTTAGATAGAAGTTTACTGTAATTTGTTAGAAATTAGTCATAATAGTTAACTTTATTACTGCAGTAATTGGTTAAACATTTATTAGTTTAAGAGCTTTTGTTATTAGCTTTTCATCCAAAATTAGAATGAGTCATATTTTAATAGCTCTCTTGCATGATTGTGCCCCATACTTCACCTATGGTATTAGAGTTTTGGTTTAGTTTCGAGTGGGATCGGAGGCAAATCTAGTGGTATATGGAAACTTAAAATTTAGAGAGAAATTGATAACTTCTGGTGTGAGTGTTTAAGTTTTGATGTTGATTATGAATGAATTTAATATTTAATTTATATGAGAGATGTTAAGAGTCTCACATCGGACAATATGATCTGAACATGTCCTTATAAGTGGGGACAATCCTCATCATAGAAGTCGGTTTTGTAGGGTTGAGTTAGACCCAACCACATTTCTTAACATGGTATCAGAGTCTGGTTTAAGATCCGGTGGACCACCTTCTATGGTTTTTGTTATCGGGTCATCCACCATTTATTTTCACGCTCCAGTTGTCTAGTCCTGGACGTGAGGGTATAGTTGAATAGTTTTACTATAACTTAATATTTGTATCAAATTATCATTTAGTAACAATAAGATTGTTTTTATTATGTTTATTTTTCAAAAATAATAAAATGTTTGATAAAATATTAAGTGTGACTTACTCATAAAATTCCATTACACATAATAACATTAATCTTAGATTATGCGTGATCAATTTTATTGTAATGTGTAAAGATTATTATGCGGATAGACTAATGACCACATATCATATGTCATGGATAAAGAGTTATCAAATCTTTCCATAGGTACATATATTCGGAGTAATATTTATATTAGATTGACCCACTATGACAATACTACATATAATATTATATGTAGTATTATAAGTTATTCTCAAGGTGATAACGGTGTATATCAGTCTTTGATCTGAAACCACAACGGACCCTAGATATGGAGCCGAGTACTTTATTATCGTTAAAATATTATTGTTCGTAACAAGATGATCGAAAAGATGGTTGATGATTTCTTCATAAATCATAATGAGAGATATGAGTGCTTTAGATGAAATATGCCCTTCTTGCGTAATATGATAAATATCCAAGGGTCCAATATTAAATTAGATAAGAATGACACGATCTATCTTTTGTGTTCAATATAGACATAAAGGCAAAAGGGTAATTGTGCACATAAACACTATCACGAAAATATTTCTTCAGATCACATGATTTCCGTGACTTCGATAGCAGCAGTGTTTTGCTAGATATAACTAACTATTTATTATATTAAATACATGATTTAATATAATTAACAATGTGTAGAGAATCTACAAAGTCACTCGCATAAAGGAAAATTGATGAGAGATAAAACAATAAAATGAGATTTATTTGATTGTGAAATCTTATGAAATACTACCGCTAATTAGATAAACACGGTACTTAAGTGAAATAATGAAGATCGTAAGGCATGATTTACTTAATTGAATTACGAAACACCGTATGATGTGATGTACTTAGGTAGATGTACTTAGGTAAAATACCGAACACTGTAAAGTACGATACACTTAAGTTGAATGCAGTACATTATAGGGTACAATACGTTTATTCAGTTTGTATCCGACACAAACAGTTCTATAAATAGAACTTTTTGTGAAACTCTAGCCGTAATATATATATATATATATATATATATATATATATATATATATATATATATATATATATATATATATATATATATAATTCATATGTTAATTTTAATATATTTTAACATTTAAATTAATAATAATAATAAGCACGTAATTCGTTCAAGGCCCATGATCATTTCTTAAATTTCGCATCAACGGTAAATCGTTATTAGAAGTAATCATTTTATCATTGATCATGCACATTACTAAGGATTAACCTCCTAAATTTTTATTTTCTCTGCGTATTTTAAAGGTGATTTTTCTTTATTATAATCTTGGAACATTGATTTATTGTTTGCTCTTAATTTTTCTTCAGACTCATCAAAGTTCTAATTCAGTTTAAACAATGCCCAAAAAAGTGATTAAATTTGAGTTTTTCAAATATCACAACAGTCCAACCAATGTCCAACCAAATACTTAAGCTCCACCAACCCAAGATGAAAGAAAGTGGTTTTGGACACTTTGGCAAAGCATTACTCGACTCAATATTCCTCCAAGCACACCCTTCCATATACTACATTCCGACATTCCCTTGGACAAATGTGTGAGTCCTTTTCTGCTTTACCAATGTTTTTGCCTCTATGCGCCGAAGAAAAAGAAAACAAGACAGATATGCTCATGCAGTCACAAACACAAACTGTAAAATATAACCTGTTAGATTGCCCCCCAATCAACATCTTCTTTTTGGACTTTTCACCTTACCTGCCGATTCTCATTCCCATTTCTTTAATCATTAAGAATTTCATCGAGAAACTAAATATAATAAATTATCTATCTATATGGTAGTAACCAAACCATGCCATTACTCTATATATACATTCACACGTAAAGCAATTCATCGCATGCACATTTGTGTTAAGCTTTTCAATATTTCATAGCTTCTAAAGAACCTTATGAGGAATAGGAAAATCCATGACCCTACTATGGTTCACTCTTCCATTTCTTTGTTACAAGAGAGGTTTAAACAGTTACAAAGAGTGAAAGAACTGAGAGAGAAAAGAGAGTTACTGAAAATGCTTAGCAATACTCGTGAAACTAAACATTTCAGTTTCGATTCTAGGTCTAGTATTATGAGTCATGAGCCTGTTACTAGGTTGTTTTTTCATCCTGAGTTAATCAATATGAATACTTCGGGTTCAATATCACCGCCGCCTCGTGTTTGTTTATCACTATGGCCAACAACGTCACAGGGGGTGAAGGATGATAACAATACTAGCAGTAGCAGTAGTACAGAAACACAACATGTGCAAGCATCATGGGACAATGTTTGTGATTCTGGTGTTGACACTTCTCTTCACCTGTAGCATGTTTTACATTGTGTAATGGTTCAGTTTTAGTTGTGTAACACTTAACTATATATATAATATTACAAATATCTATCTATCTATCTATCTAGATATATGAACCATCTGAGTCTTGTTTTGTGGTAATTTTCCGAGTTTATTATTTTTAGTTAGTATAAGCCTTTTCAGTATGCAAGGACTAAGGAGACTTGGAGAAGCTTTTTTCAGAGTGTTTTACATTTGCAAATATGAGGAATGTGCAATCTACAAATTCATGAGGACCTCATAACAAAATGTGGTAACGTTTGAATAAATGTATTATGTGAAAGTGTGGTGTCCATTGAAAATATTCCTCAAATGTTTATACAAAGTGACATTAATCTTTTTGGAATGTTTTCCATGTGGAATATAAATTTTGCGAACGGAGAGATTGATGTCAATAATTAATACTATAATGTTTGAGATCTTTCATATACATTGATTGTTTTTTTTATGAAACTTCTGGTGACGGTCATTTAGGAGCTTTTCTTTTCACGATGAAGATTCATTAAGGTTATGTTTGGGAGTTTGGAGGGGAGGGGAAGACTTTCAAAAATGAAATTTTAAAAAAATATAGAAAAATATTTGACATTTTTTGAAAAAATGATTTTGTTTAGCATGATAAAAGAGTCATTATCATTACTAAATTTTTAATTTTTAGAATACTATAACAACCTAAAAGACATTTGGAAAATTTATGTAAGCCCTTCAAAACCCTCCAAAACCCTTCTTCAATATAATTTTTGAGTTCCCTTATTTTATGGGGTTTTTGGTGTTATGAATAAACTCAAACCCTCCTACCCAAAATCTTTTTATCCTTTTCACCAAATTCTTCTTATTTTTCAAAACCCTCCCCTCCCTTCTCCTCCAAACTCCCAAACATAGCCTAAATGTATCCGAGTTCTTTTATTCATTTTTAAGCAATTGAATTAAATCCAATACTTCTGTCATTAGTACTTTGTATCTTTTTTGTTTTTTTATACATGAGTTTACCATTCCTATTTTTAGTTGAAACTTCATAGATTTCAGTTGGAACTTCATAGATTAAGGGTGTTCCAAACTTTTTATCTGTGTTATGTTTCAAAATATGAAAGAACTCTGTAGAGTTTAATGCAATAGTCAGCAAGTACTAACTCAAAACTCAAATTGCACTTTTATCTTTTTTCATGTGATTCACAAATAATTTGGTTTGTCTACTACTTTATTATTAATAAAATGAACACGGGTAAAATGATCATTTAAAACAAAATTTCATAAATCAATTTCAACATAATTAAAAAAGTATTTTTATTTCCTATTTTCATATATCAAACTTTTCACCATCAAACAGTGGAGATGTATTTAAGAAAAATCTCTTGTTAAAAGAAGAAATGTTTGAAGTCAACATACTATTTTTTGAGACGATTAGTCTTATAATATGAATTAGGCTCTAATGTCATTTGTTAGTCTTATAATAGGAGGGGTAAATTGTATTGATTAAAATTCGAAATCAATTTATAAAATTTTGTTATTTAAAAAAATTGATAAATACTTAGAGTCAGAGCAAAGAAAATAAAGAAAAAAGATGAGAATGAAGACAGATACAGAAAAGAAATAACAATAACACTGGAAATAAAAGAGAGAAGAGATAAAGAATGCACAAGAGATTCATACATGTTTTGTCTAACCACTTGGCTTACTCATGTCTCCAAGAGTTTTCTCATGAGAATTCCACCAAACACACTTTACTTTTTTACAAGATTGTCCATGAACCTTTAACAACATAAAAATATAGCTTTTGTACTAATTAAAGCTCAAGAATCAACAAACTAATCTTTAACACATGCTTTGTTGTGGATCCTTCAAATAAAGCTTTTAGATAGGACAAACTCAAAAACTTACTAATAGATCTTTTATACAGGTCAAACTCAAGAACCTACAGCCAAGCTTTTATAAGGATTAGCTTGCAACCTTTAAAAAATAACTCCATAAGAGAATCACTCTCTTGAATACACGAACTAATTAAGCACGACACTAATTAAAATAAATCACATGACCTTTTTAGTGTTTCGACACTACGTCAATTTTTGTTAAAAGAAAATAATGAAAATAGAGATAGTAGCAGAAAAATTGAAGGTTTTCTAATCAGAATTTGGGTGTAAAATAAAAGGAGGATAAGCCTCCTTTATATAGGAAATAAAATGTCTCAAAGTGGAAATAATCCATGGGGCATTTTAATGATTTAATCAAATAACCCTAGCTGTTATTCGATTAAAACCTTTCAAAACATGACAATTCTAATCAGAAAAAGGAAACCCTAAATAGCTATATGCATTAATTGATTAAAAGTTTTTCTAATCAATTAAGAGGCCACCTAACTTGCTATAATGGATTGGACCAGGTCCTTAATCAAATAAAAGTCTTGATAGGTTTTCAATTGACTTCATAAAATCAGAGAGAGTTTTAGAAGACTTTTATATGTGTGTGTGATTACCATAATACTTCAAGACTTACTCGTAACCTATTATATTTTAACTAAACACTCTAACATGCAAAGCGTAGGATCATGTGAGCTATCACACTTTCACAACTTGATATCTTCAAGTTCCCTAGCTAAATACAACCAGGACTAGCACTTCAACTGAAACTTGAATCTTCTGACCGATGAGGCTGGAGATATCTTTTCGATCAAGTGCCATCATCATAAAATTTCTCTTGAAAGTTGAAATTAACTCCCTTGTCATAAAGAACTCTCAAATTTCACAAGTCGTTTGACCTATCGAGTTGATGTCTTCAAAATTGCTTCTTCATTAGTTGTCATCATCAAATTGAATAATGACCTATTATCATCTACAAATATGTCTTTTACTTTGACTGTAACTGTTATACTCGCACCCTTCTTCATTTTCTTCTTTACTTGGTTAAGATCAACATAATGGTCAAATTTTGTATTAGTGGAGTTAGTGATTCTTTTTTATTATTTTATTTTAAAGGTGTTAGCAAATCTGGTAGCTGACTTGTTTATTAGAATGAAATACTGCTATATAAATAGCTTAGAAAAAGATAACTGAACGGAATGCTTCCTAAGAAGCAGGGCCACTAAGTCATACTAGACTCCCTACAATTTATGCATAATCAAAACTAACAACCATGATCCTCTCACAATCAGTAGAGACTTAGTCAATAACATATAACAAATAACAATTAATAATAATATCAATAATAACATAACAATTCTCCCCTTAACTAGATTGTCTAGTTTATCTCTGAGATGTCACATACGCCAAGCTTCTTCCTGAGCTCTTGAAAGACTTTAAGCTTGAGCGGCTTAGTAAAGATATCAGCTATCTGTTGTTTGGTGCCACAATAATTCAATTGAGCCTTTCTTTCATTTACTAAATCACGAAGGAAGTGAAAGCGCACATCAATATGTTTGCTTTTGCCATGCATAACTAAGTTATTTGAGAGCTTGATGATAGAACTTTATTTCAAAAAATCAATGGACTTTTGCTTCCATTGTAGTCCAACTTGGACAACACCTTCTTCATCCAAATCAGTTGACAGGCACAAGCTGACGCAGTTACTAATTCTTCTTCGGTGGTGCTGAGTGTGACTATAGGTTATTTCCTTGATGACCATGCCACCACTGCATTGCTAAGTATAAAGGCATAGCCCGAGGTGTTTTTCCTGTCACAGATACAGCTGGCATAGTCATTGTCTGTGTATTCCTCAAGCTCCTGATTGCCTGATCTTTGATAGAAAATCCCAAAACACATAGTTCCCTACACATACCTCAGTATTCTCTTTGCTTTCATAAGGTGCATCTCAGTTGGCTTTTCCATATATCTACTGACTACACTAACTGCATACATCAGATCTGGTCTGGTAGTGGTCAAATATATCAAGCTACCAACAAGTTGCTTGAACATGGAGCCGTCTACTGTCACACCTGTATCATTTTTATCAATTTTAACCTCAAGAACATTAGGATTTAGGACCAATTTGCTTTTATCCATCCCAAACTTTTTCAAGACCTCCTTGGCATATCTCTTTTGAGAGATGAAGATTCCACTATCAAGCTGCATAACCTCTAAGCCAAGGAAGTAGTGCATTCTTCCCAAATCGGACATTTCAAATTCCTCTATCATTGATTGTTTGAATTCTTTCAACATAGCTTCATCATTCCCAGTATAAATCAAATCATCAACATATAGGCTAACGATCAAAGCCCGTGTTTCTGAAGTATGCTTCAATTCTGCTAAACCAAGCTCTCGGTGCTTGTTTAAGGCCGTATAAAGCTTTCTGGAGCTTGTATACCTTAGTCTTCTCATGCTTTACTTCATAGCATTTTGGTTGATCAACTTAAACCTCCTCTGCAAGTTCACCTTGTAAGAATGCAGACTTCACGTCCAGTTGATACACAACCCAAATTCGTTGCGCAGCAAGAGCCAAGATCAATGCGCATAGTGTCTAGCCTTGCCACTGGCGCATTGTTTACCCAGAAAAATGGTAAACAAGCGCTAGTTTCCTTTTTAAAGGTTACTTTTGCGGAATCAACTAGAATACTCCAGGACTAATTGCTTTATTTTGTTATATTATGTGTATCTGGTTTGTATTGAATGCAACAGTAACTTTAAAGTAAAAGTAAACACTGAAATTAAAGGATTTAAAGTAAATCAAAGCAATAAAAAAGCAGTAAATATGCACTGAAAGATGAAATATAACGTAAAATGATTGCATTAATTAAACTGGTACGCATACGTACATTCCAAAGTTGCACTCTTTACTCATTTTTGCACAGAGATTTGAGTTTACTTGTGTTTATGTAGAAAATGCGGACCCCTAACTATTCCTATGGAACTTGCTTAAATAGTAAAATAAAATAACTACTAATAACGGTCGACTGATTATCAGTCAACACGTGTCTTCGACATGCAAGATCTTCAACTGTGAGACCTCCACGCGTCTCTTGTAACTGCTGAAAACTGTCTCCTTTTAACTTCTAATACCTCTCGACTTCCACTTCAGTTTCTGCAGCAAAATTCTTAAGTCTTCGCATACTTCTGATCAAACGCTGAAACCTCTGATGATCTTTCTAGTCGAACAGCTTCGACTACTAAGCATTACTTAGTCGAACCACTTCGACCCAAATGGCAATGTAGTTATTTAGTTGAGGCCCAATTACCAATTTAGGGCCTTTCTACCAAATTGAGGCCCAATTACCAATTTTGAGTCCCAGTTGCCCATTTATTGGTAAGTCGAAATCCTAGGGTAACAAATTGCCCCCCAAGCGACTTCTTTCGACTGACTTTAGGAAAGAGAAAAGATGGCGTTTCAGTTCTTTCTTGGGTTTCGACTTTTGTTAATTCCCATTACGCCATGATTACATTTCATTTTCCCAGGCACTAATTATTACCTAATTCTTAGGTAATAGGCTATAACTGCTTCCACTTTCTGAAACCAGTTTTCAAAGCGTTTCTTTGACATGACCTTTGATTTTACAACTTCTTTTTCGCACGATTTCTGCTGACGTCATTACTAGCTTATATATATGTGCAACTCTCTTCTCCTTTTTCTTTCTTTCTCGTTTTACTTCTCTTCCCAAACGTTTCAGAAAGAATCATCTCTTTCCCTCTAACCTTTACCCATTTTCTTCTTCTCCTTTCGCACACAACAATGGTAGCTACAACCACCAACACCACTGTGTATGCTACGGGTGCGAACCCTTTAGGGTTTATTATGTCCCGTGAAGAAGAAGAACAAGGATTAGATTTCATTCCTCAACCTAACCTTTCTGAAGCCAAAGCCATCATTTGGCAAAACCAGATGTTAATCCCTTTTCAGATTACTGATAAATTAATGGCTTTTTCAGGGCCATTACCAGACCACCGTTACCACCCAGAGCAAACCACTGGTTTCTTTCCTTGCTTCCAAACCACCATGCCTGTAGCTTTCGACAAACCACGTGTCCTCGATTTAAAGTTTATGGATCCTTCGCTTAGGGTTTTCCGTTCGACTCCAGCTCCTGGCAACAAGGAATACTTGGCTTGGCTTAACAAAGTTCAAGCGAAAAAACAACAAAGATGGGAGGAATTGGGCATCTTCGACGTCATACAATTATCCAGGACTGGTCATAGAGTTTGTCCTCCCATGCTACTTACTTCGATCTTCTTCCGGGAAGGTTCGACTAACACCTTCCACTTTCCTTGTGGAATGATGACTCCCACTCTCTTCGACGTGGCTGCCATCACAGGACTTTCGCCATTGGGTGAGATCTTCGACCCAACTCTTCCCACAGAAATGAATTTCAACTTCACTAATGCTACCATTACCAAGTATATGCAAGATCATTTTGATAAGTCGACAGAAGAAGTTTCTGACGAAGAGCATGTTGCTTTCCTCACCTACTGGCTATCATACTATCTGTTCTGTCCAGGATCAGTTCAGATTGCTAAAGCTTACATACCTTTGGCTATTCAGATTCATGAAGGTCGAAAAGTATCTTTAGGTAAGCTTCTCCTTGCTTATCTCTACCATATTTTAGGCATAGCATCTTTAAGGATCAAACGTCTGCACGAAACTCCAAAACAACTCTCTCTATCGGGACCTTATTGGCTCTTGCAACACTGGTTGAATGCTACCTTCGAGTCACATATAGGTTACACCGTTTCCAGGTCCATTCTAGAGGTCATGTATGACAGGAGGGTCGAAGGCATCAAGCTTGCCTTTCAAACTCCTCAAGATGAGTCTAACAAACCCACCCTCCTTAAATATGTGAGGTTGTTTTCTGAATGTAAAACATTTATTGCTTCCATGGCCCCTTTCTCCAATCGATGCTTTGGGCCAACTTGGTTCAAAGCTATTTTTCCTGGGAATACTCCTACTCTTCGAGCTCAATTAAATGCTATTTGGGCTGCCTTTCTAACCCCAACACTACTTTCTCATCGTATTGAGTCGACTGATAAGTGCTATGGGTTTGTGGGTTATCAACCAAACTTGGTCTCTCGACAATTTGGTTTGAGCCAGATGCTGCCCAAGAGCTTATATTCCCATGATGGTGATATTTGTTACTCTGGTCGACCGTTCACAGCCCGTCAACACCTCGACTGCTTGAAGTTTCATAACAAACAATCCTTGGAACATCCCACCTTCACTTTCCAAAACTCCTACTTTACAACCAAAGAATTCAATGAATGGTGGTCTGAATATTATCAACTGTTTGATGGGGACTCTTTCGTCAAGAAGCTGAACACTGCATTCGACGTACTAGAGGATCAACTTACTATAAGTAAGTTTTTTATGTTTACTTTCGTTTTCTTTATTACCAATGGCACTGTTCTAATCTCAATTTTAGACCTTTCAGGACCTGATCCTACTGCTCAGGTCGAAGTCCCTGCTCCTAAATCAGGCCGAAAACGTCCCAGTACGTCGAGCAACACCACCACCAAGAAGAATAAAACTGTTAGAAAGGTATTTGTCTTGACCTTTACTCTTTCATCAATACTATTTCAACCTTTGTTGATCGTCATTTTTTCTCTTTAGTTGATAGTCTCTGCTGACTCAGAGGAAACTACCTCTCTACCAAATCATGAAAGTGACATTTTTTCACAACCCCCGCTTCCGACTCCACCAAAGCAACAGAAAATTATTAAAAACATTCCCAAAGTGGTTGTTGAACCTCAAACAGTTCCAACAATTTCTTCGTCTCAAATTCTTACTGAGGTAACTTAACATTCTCTTCCAATATATTTCTTTCAATATCTCTGTTTTCTAACACTTTTCTTGAATAGAATGCACCAACTATCGACCATGCTCAGGAGAAAATTGTCGAGGTTGCTGAAAAAATTGCTGAAGCTACTCCTGACTCTAATCCTTTTAGCCCTCAAAGGACTGACGCTTTTGGAAGCAACACTGATTCGGCTAATACTCCAGGTCGAAGTCGAACAGATCCTCAGGACAAACCCATTGTCGAACAATCACCTGCCACAAAAAATATTGAAAATGTTCCTCGACCAGAACCCAATGCAGCTTCTCAGTCAAGACAACATTCTATTGCTGACGATACTAACTCCAACAGTTCTCTTAGTCGGGAAGAAATTCTGGATTTGAAGAAGACTAATCCTTTGGAGGCTCTCTTTCGACTTCAGAAGCTGCGACCAAGCTCTTTTGAGATTCCTGCTCAATCGACCAATCCTGATGCTGAGATTGACGCTCCCCTTGTTGAAGCTATATGCCAGTTGAAAACCCATCTGAACGAACCTGAGTTTCTCGCTGTTCTTGAGAGTTCTGAACATCTTGGTGGAGAAATTCGTAAGATCTTAGACGTATTGATCAAAGCTTCTCTTCCACCAGTTGTTGTTCAATTCTTCTTTGATTTTGAGGCATACTTCGACCAACTCTGGAGGGACCTTATGACTAAGAAGAACATTACCCTTCAGGCAAAGAACAAAGAGCGTGAACTGGAGAGGGAATGGGATGCCAGTGCAGCTTCGACCAAAAAGGTTGAAGAATTTCTGGAGAAAACTTTAAAGTTTTCTGATAAGCAGGGAGAGATCGACAACAAGATTGCTGATTACAAAGCTCAAATTGATGAACTCAACAAAAAGATTCAACATCTTGAACAAGAGAAAATCAGTTTGGCTCAAACTGAAGAGGTCCCTTCGCCTGAAATTATTAACCAAGAAGTCTTGAAAGGACTTGGTCATGGTGAGAATGCACTCAAGTTGGAAAGTAACATTCGACAGCTTAAACAAAACCTGTCTCGACTTGACTCTAAGATTGATTTTGAGTCAACCAAGCTAGCCTATTTTAGGAACAATTTCCCTGCTTTGTAATTTCATTTTCGACAGACTGGCTATAATTTTGTAATGACCGCCAATGTGCTTTATAAGAACCTTTTGTAATGATTGGCCAAATTTTTAGCCATTTTAATATAATCTCTTAGTTTTTTATTCTCTTATGTGAATTTCTTGAAGTATAGGTTTATATTTTTTCAAATATTTACCATTCACCCTCAAGATTCGACCATCTGAATTTAGTTCTTCAATTTCATATGCATTGTTTGAAAACACTTGCAAAATTTTAAACGGTCCTTCCCAACCTGGGGACCATTTACCCAATAACTTATTCCTTTGATCCATGGGCAGAATAACTTTCCATACATAATTACCTACCATGAATGTCTTCTCTTTGACTTTCTTGTTGTAAGCCTTCGCCACTTTTTCTTTTTGTCTTATTAACCTATCCAACGCTATTAGCCTTTCTTCGTCTAATTCTACTAATTCATCTAACATCATATTCCAGTATTCGTCAGACGAGAGACTATTTTGTCGTTGAATTCTTGTCGAGTGTAGATGAATTTCTGCAGGCAATACAACATCATGCCCAAAAGTCAAACGAAATGGGGTAGTATTTATTGCTTCCTTTGGTGACGTCCGACAAGCCCAAAGGATTTGGTCGAGCGTTTGATGCCAATTTCTTGGCTTTTCCCCACATGCTTCTTTATCAAATTTATAATAACTTTATTAGCAGCTTCGACCTGACCATTGGCCTCGGCGTAATATGGAGTGGATGTTAGCAATTTAAATCCTGTCTCTGCTGCAAAAGCTTGCATCTTTCGACCAACAAAAACTGATCCTTGATCAGTAGTAATAGTTTCTGGAATCCCATACCTATAGATAATGTGTTTTTGTATGAAACTAATCACTGCTTCTTGATCAGCCTTAACTAGTGGGACTGCCTCTATCCATTTAGTAAAATAATCTATTCCTACTAAAATGAATCTTTGTTGCTTAGAAGATGCAGGTTTGATTTCTCCTATTAAATCCAAAGCCCATCCTCTAAAAGGCCAAGGTTTGACAATGGCATGCAATTCACTGGCTGGAACATGTTGAATGCTTGAAAATTTCTGGCACTCTTGGCATCCTCTTGCATATTCAATACAGTCTTTTAGCATTGTCGGCCAATATAAACCTTGTCTAAACAACAGCCACTTCATCTTATGGCCTGACTGATGAGCTCCACAAACACCACTATGAACCTCTGACACAACCAAATATGCTTCAGCTTCACTTAAGCATTTCAACAATACACCCTCAGCTGTTTTCTTGTATAAATCATTTCCTAATATCACATAGTTTAGAGCTCTATATTTAATCTTTCGATCAGTTCCTCCGACTGGATTATTTAGGTATTGGACCAATGGGTTTCTCTAATCAGCATCAGTCATATTGTCGATGGCAAAAATTTCCAAGGCATACAAATCTTTACTTTCAACTTTACTTTCAACATTATCACCTACCCCCTCGAATTTTGATGTCGACAATTGACCTAACTTGTCTAATACTTCATGGGTTTCTTTATTTTTGATCTCGACCATATCTTCTAACTTGTCTTTAGAAACTCTATACCCAGAAGCAATTTGTGCCAATTCATTGGCAATGCAATTGTTAGATCTTGGTACATACAAGATCTCAACATGTTCGAATTTTTCTAATAAGCGTATCACAATTGCATAATACATTATTAGATTTTCTTTGATGCATTTATACTCTTTTTTGATTTGTCGAATTATTAGCTCAGAATCACCTCGAATCTCAACTCGTTTTGCCCCTAAATCTATTAGGGCCTTCAAACCAGTTATCAAGGCTTCATATTCGACCTCATTGTTAGAGCATACTTCTTTCATTTTATAATGGAACTTTGTTGGAAGTCCTTTGGGAGAAATAATCAAGACTCCAATGCCTGATCCATTTTTGTGACTAGAACCGTCAAAAAATAGTTTCCAGTTAGTTCGTTCGACTTGATTTACAGACAATTCGACTAACCCATGGTCGACTATAAAATCAGCCACAACTTGTCCTTTCATAGCTTTTAAAGGGACACATGTCAAGGAAATTTCAGTTAGCGCTAAGGCCCACTTACCAATTCGACTATGCAAAATTGGTTTAGACAACATATGTTTAACAACATCAAAATGAGAGGACACATACACATCAACAGGCTTTATATATTGCTTAAGTTTATTACATGAGAAGTACAAGCATAAGCATAATTTTTCAATATCATTATACCTAGTTTCAGCATCTACTAGGGTTCGACTTAGATAATATATAGCTCTTTCGACGCCATTATCATCCTCTTGGGCTAACATACTCCCAATTGTCGAGCCTGATGCAGCTATGTATAATTTCATACTTTTTGTCCTATTGGGGGGTAAAAAAATAGGAGGCTTAGTTAAATAAGCTTTTATTTGGTCGAACGCCTGTTGATGTTCTTGCTCCCATTTGAATTGATCTTGGTTCTTGAGCTTCACAAGTGGTAAAAATATCTTCGTTTTGCCACTTAGATTTGAGATGAATCTCCTCAAGAAATTAATCTTCCCCAACAATGACTGGAGTTGTTTCTTTGTTTCTGGCGCCTTTAGCTCCAAGATTGTTTTCGTCTTATTTTGGTTTATCTCAATGCCTTTCTTGTGAACCACGAAGCCCAGGAAATCCCCTGCATGTACACCAAAAGCACATTTTAAAGGGTTCATTTTGAGTCCATATTTCCTCATTCGTTCAAAAGATTGTCGAAGATGGTCTAAGTGACCATTTTCAGAGTTAGATTTTATTACAATATCATCAATATAAACCTGCATAAACTTGTCAATAAAATCATGAAACATGGAATTCATGGCTCGTTGGTATGTAGCTCCAGCATTTTTTAAACCAAAGGGCATTACCACCCATTCATAAGTTCCTAAAGCACCTGGGCATCGAAACGCCGTCTTAGGTACATCTTCGTCAGCTATAAAAATTTGGTTATAGCCCGAATATCCATCCAATAAGCTGAGATATTCAAATCCGGCTGCAGAGTCAACTAACATTTCAGCAACCGGCATCGGATATTCATCTTTAGGGGTAGCCTTATTTAAATCTCTGAAATCTATGCATATACGAAGGCTACCATTTTTCTTTATGACAGGCACTATATTAGCTAACCATTCGACATACCTCGCAGTTCGAATAAACTTGCTTTTCAGCAATCTTTCAATTTCTACTTTGATTTTTTCCATAACCTCTGACGCAAATCTTCTAGGAAGCTGCTTGATAGGTTTCTTGCCTGGGTTTAATGGTAGTCGATGCTCCACCACATGTCGACCCAACCCAGGCATTTCATGATAATCCCAAGCAAAACAATCTTTGTAATCTTTTAGGAGTCGAATCAACTTGGTTTTTAAACAACTTGCAAGCTTCATGCTCATATATGTAGGCCTTTTAATGATCCCATCACCCAAATCAACTTCTTCCAGGGGATCTTGAGCTTGCATTCTTTTGATTGATCCTAATGGATCCATTTCGAAACCTAAAGGTTCGTCATCGTATATTCCATCAAGTCGTTCGACTTGGTGATCGACTTCAGGATTGTCCTCATTTTTTACCAACATGGCCTCAATAGCCATATTTTTCTCTAATTCGGCTTCTAAAGCCATTCTTTCTTTGTTTTCGGCCAAATAAGTCGTTATTCGAGCCAGGTATTCTGACTCAGTGGTCATCATCTTTGACTGATGTCCTCTGCTCTGGAGGACTTTCATGGTTCAATGGTTCATTAGGATCTTCTTTATTCCAAATGAAACCATAATTTGGGTCTAAGTTCAGATACTTAGACACACTTTCATCAGAAGAATACACCTCTTCTGCTTTGTAGCAAGGAGCCACATTTGCCAGATGCTGGTCGAAGTGTCTACGACCATTTTCAGTTTTGTAATAACTTTGGTCAGCTTCAATATTCTCCACTATACCATCTGGCCTCCAAATGGCCACACGCTGATGTAAGGTCGAAGGAACTGCCCCTATTCCATGGATCCATTCTCGACCTAACAGCAGTTTAAAATTTGCCTGCGATGCAATCACCATAAAGATGGTTGACCTGACAGTCGAACCAACAACTAGTTTTACTTGAATCACTCCAAGTATTCCACTTGTCTTGCCCTCATAATTAGACAACACCATATTATGGGGCCTTAAATCTTTGTCAGATTTACCCACTTTCTGAAGTGAGGAATAAGGCATTAAGTTTACAGCAGCCCCACCATCGACAAACACTTTGTTTATTGGAACATCATCCACTTTCGCCCTTATGAATAAAGGCTTCAAATGATACATCATTCCTCGACCTGGCCTCTCAAACACAGCCTTTTGCTCTTCTACCACTCCTTTTCCCATTACATAGTAACAGACAGGTGTTTCTTCCACATTCTCGTCAGGAAGAAAATCATCTTCGTTCTCAGATACCTCAGATACTCTGTCGAACTCTGCTGGAAGTACAGAGACAATTCCACAGTCGATTAGCAACTCATCTGACTCTATGTCAAAATTGTCGTCGACCTCTTCGTCCGACAGTGGAGAATACTCAGGCTCTTTTTCTGTATTGAGGATCGGAGCATCATCGTCAACCAATTCTTTAATCAGTTTCTTTCCTAGGATCATTCCTGCAGCCAGTCTTTCATTTGCTATTTTAGCCTGCTCTTCAGTCAACTTCCTGTGAAAAGGCTTTGGCTGATAGTGAGAAAATCCTGCTTGCACCATTTTCGAATTTTCCTGTCCATTCTTATGGCTTCTTTGGTAACGCCTCCACTGAGTTCGAGTCATGGGGTTCTTTCCTTTGTAGTTTGGAGATATGTAATCTTTTCTTTTAGATCCACTATCCGTCCAAGAGCCTTCAGCATTGGTTCCATCGTCTTGAATCTGCCATTCTGGGCGTTTACCTCTGAAGTTAATGGGTTTCACCCATTTGTCTTCAGGGACATCCGTCTTGGGACGGAAAGTCCTTGGTTTTTCAAACATCTTCCTGTATTCTCCAGCCCTTCGACCACTGTTTTCTCCTGTGTACATGAATTGACGATTCTTGCCTCGACGAGGATCGAACCTCACTTTGTTTGCAGCATCGACATTGAAAACAGCATCACACCTTGGGCATAATCCAACTTGAGAGTTGTTATTGTGGCA
This sequence comes from Vicia villosa, assembly GCF_029867415.1. Taxonomy (NCBI): domain Eukaryota; kingdom Viridiplantae; phylum Streptophyta; class Magnoliopsida; order Fabales; family Fabaceae; genus Vicia; species Vicia villosa. The sequence continues at coordinate 2,738,718 of NC_081180.1, read as the reverse complement.
TCTCTCAAGGAATTTCAAAAGACTTTCTTTTGGTTCAGGATAAACCATGTTCAAAACTTTGCCATCAGTAGGGCCGTTTTGCTTTCTAACGAAACCATCAGTAGTCTCGACCATCATCACATCAGCAAGCTCAGTATAGTGAGCCTCTTCGACTTGCAAAGGATCAATATCAACTTGCATTGATGATTTTGGCTTTTCTCCAAACTGTAGCCTTCCTTCTTTCAAAGCTTTTTGCACCAAATCCCTGAAAAGGACACATTGAGAAGTTTTATGACCCAAGAAATTATGAAATTTACAAAATCCTCTTTTTTTCTTTTGTTCAAGAGGAGGATTTTTAAGTCCTGGGGGTACTATGATTTGCCCATCAGAAACCAACAAATCAAATATTTCATCACATTTTGTTATATCAAATGAATACGTTTTACTAGAAAAATTTTCATTTTTACTTTCAATCAGATTTTTATCTTTTGAGGGCTTGAGCAATTTACATATATATGGTGGTCCTGGCTTTAATTCAGCCACGTTGACCTCTCCCTCTTCGTATTCACTCTCGCTATTAGAGTCGAACTCACTTGTAGTAACATAAGCTATCTTTTCTTTCTTATGATATTTACTAGCTCTGGCTTTTTCAGCTTTTAGCCTTTCGACCTGGCGTACTCTATCTGCCAGTTGTGTCATATCTCTCAAATGTTGGGTGTCTAATTTCTTCCTTATGGAATAATCTAACCCACCTGCAGCCATTTCGACTAACTCATGTTCAGGAATTTGTGTGAAACATCTAGCTTTCAGTAACCTAAAACGGTTTAGATAGTCATCGACTGGTTCTGCACCCTTTCGCCTAACTCCAGCTAATTCTTTCAAACTAATTTTCGACTGTCCCATATAAAATTGTTCATGGAACAATCGTTCTAATTGGTTCCATGAGAACAAAGATTGTGGAGATAAGGTCGTGAACCAAGTAAATGCATTTTTTGTTAAAGAACTTGGAAAATACTTCATCTTTAGATTTTCATTGTTTGCTATTTCTCCAGCCTCTGTCTGGAACCTAGCAATATGTTCGACCGTCGACTCGCCAATCTCACCAGCAAATTTGGTGAATTTTGGGACTTTCCACCCCCTAGGCAATTATGTTTGCCTTACATATTCTGACAACGGGGAAACGAAATTTGGTCTATGCAAACCTACATTTATTCCATTCTGAACTAAAATTTGTTCGACTACATTAGAGATATTATTGTGTCCAACATTGACATCTTGCTGGATGTTCCTAAGAACCTGGTCAGCATCTTGATGCCTTTGTACTATTCTAGGGATCTCTTGCTCAATTTGATCTCCTTGTCCTATAGGTTCGACCCCTCTCACATTCGACCCTTGAGTAGTCGAAAGGTTTGGTTGTGGGGGCGCTCCAAAGAAATCTGCAATTCTGGCCATTTGTCCAGCCAATATTTCATAACTTTGGTTCGTGTTATTTATCATGGGAGTAAAAATAGTTCCCATTTGTTGAGTAAGGGCATTCACCATTTCATGATTACTTTCGTCTATTTTTTGTCGAATTGATAACATTGACGTAGTACTTAAAGATGGCAAAGCCTGGTGATTATATCCTATGCCTATAGGTCGACCCCCTTGATTTGATGTGCTTGTAGCCATCATGCTGTCAGAATATAATGAAGGATTTGTGTGCAAACCTTGCATCATAGACGTGGGCATTCCAAACTGAGGGTTAAAACCTGGTGGAGGCATCATTCCATGAAACGGCGGTCGTAAATGGATTAAACGGTGACCGTACATTCGTTGGTGATGATACCAATATTGCTGCCGTCGATCCACCAGTATTTGTTGTTCTAACTGAGGATGAATCTGCGGCATTTTGCGGTGTTGTTCCGGTCAGAACAACCCCTTGATTTCCAGAAAGATCAGAATTATTTGTATTAACTTCAGCCATGTTAGTTAATTTCCGACCACTTCTTAATATCATACATAACTATTATACTAACAAATATAAAACAAACAGCAATTGACGAGTTCCACCGGGTGTGCCAATTTGTTTACCCAGAAAAATGGTAAACAAGCGCTAGTTTCCTTTTTAAAGGTTACTTTTGCGGAATCAACTAGAATACTCCAGGACTAGTTGCTTTATTTTGTTATATTATGTGTATCTGGTTTGTATTGAATGCAACAGTAACTTTAAAGTAAAAGTAAACACTGAAATTAAAGGATTTAAAGTAAATCAAAGCAATAAAAAAGCAGTAAATATGCACTGAAAGATGAAATATAACGTAAAATAATTGCATTAATTAAACTGGTACGCATACGTACATTCCAAAGTTGCACTCTTTACTCATTTTTGCACAGAGATTTGAGTTTACTTGTGTTTATGTAGAAAATGCGGACCCCTAACTATTCCTATGGAACTTGCTTAAATAGTAAAATAAAATAACTACTAATAACGGTCGACTGATTATCAGTCAACACGTGTCTTCGACATGCAAGATCTTCAACTGTGAGACCTCCACGCGTCTCTTGTAACTGCTGAAAACTGTCTCCTTTTAACTTCTAATACCTCTCGACTTCCACTTCAGTTTCTGCAGCAAAATTCTTAAGTCTTCGCATACTTCTGATCGAACGCTGAAACCTCTGATAATCTTTCTAGTCGAACAGCTTCGACTACTAAGCATTACTTAGTCGAACCACTTCGACCCAAATGGCAATGTAGTTATTTAATTGAGGCCCAATTACCAATTTAGGGCCTTTCTACCAAATTGAGGCCCAATTACCAATTTTGAGTCCCAGTTGCCCATTTATTGGTAAGTCGAAATCCTAGGGTAACACGCATATACTTCTTCATAATCAATTATGTGTTGTTGCGCATACCCCTTTGCTACTAAGCGAGCCTTATACTTGTCAATCTCATCATGTTGATTCAAATTTTTTATACACCCATTTGACCCCTATGCTTGCGGCGCCCTTTGGTAATTCAACTAAAGTCCATGTTCCATTCTTTTCGATGGAATGAATTTCAACATCCATGGATTTCTTCCAGTTTGTATTTAGCACAACTTCCTCAAAGGATTAAGGGTTAAAACTTGCTGCAACATCAGAGTTTGAGACAACATAGTTCACCACATAATCCTCCATCCACCTTGGAGTTCTTCTGGTACGTTGGCCTACTACTGCAGATTTTTTAGTAGCAATCTCAGTCTCAGCTGCATTCTCAATCTCCTCATTCTCAACTGTTGAGTGACTTGTATCTCCACTGTACTCAATGGCTTCTTCATGCTCTGATTGATTTTATGGTGTCATTGTATCACTCTCTTGGTCAGCAATAGTAGTATCCATATCTCCACAATCAAGGTGATCTCTGTTTGACTCTGAGTGACTTATGTTCCAATATCATTTCTTATTTTCTTCGAACACGACATCCCTGCTAACAATAATATTTCTTCTAATGGGATCATATAACCTATATCCATTCGACTGACAACTTACTCCAAATAAAACACATTTAGTGCTCTTGTCGTCAAGCTTGACTCTTCGAGCATCTGGAATATGAACATGAGTAATGCAACCAAAAATTATGAAGTGCTCGAGTGTTGGCTTCGCTCCAGACCAGGCCTCTTCAGGAGTCATTCCTTTTAAAGCAGAGGTGGGGCTCCTGTTAAGCACATGGAACGCCCAATTAACCGATTCAGACCAGAAAATCTTAGGAACTTCCTTCTTGATAAGTAAACTTTTGGCCATGTTCATGACAGCTCGGTTTTTCCTTTCGGCAACTTTGCATGTAGCCTGTGGAAGGGTTGTCTTTTTTATCCCTTCTTGTCTATAATAATTAGTAAACTCATGTGATGTAAACTCACCTCGAAGATCTATTCTCAAGCATTTCACAAATAAACTGGACTCCCTTTCTACCCGGCTTTTAAATTTCTTGAATATAGAAAATGCATCACTCTTATAAGCAATAAAATACACCCAAGCCTTCCTACTAAATTCGTCAATGAAACAAATGACGTACCTTTTTTTACCATGTGACATTGGCGATCTGGGACCTCCAATCGGGCTTCAGCTCTCCACATGGCTTTTCTTGGTATGATCTCCCTGTGTTTTTTTCCTTTCAAACACTCAGCGCATACATCAATAGTTTTTCTAGCAGCAATGATTTCTCCAAGATTTTCCAAGCCTTTAACAGTGTTGCTTCCCAAAGTTTGAAGTCCAGTATAACTAAGGTGGCCATACTTGAAGTTCCATAGATGAGCAATTTCTTGTATGTCAGTTTGGAAGCAGCATTCACTCCCTCGCCCTCGACCACCGGTGTCACCATAAGAAACCGCCAGCGTTTGTTCTTCATCTGGTTCCCTCTTGAACTTTTGTTCATGGACCAAGAGGGAACTTTGCAAGGCATCAATTGTGAGTTCATCTACATCGTTATCTTCCTCAATGGAACACACAATGTAATTCTATTTCTCCGCCAGTGTTCGCAGAATTTTCTATATGGTTTTGACATCTGTCATATCTTCACCGCAATTTCGCATGTCATTGGCTAAGGTCATCATCCTACCGAAGTAGTCATTGACTGACTCCCCTTGGTACTTTCATGGTACTTCATCTTCATGGAGTTCCACAACTTCTTAGAGGCATCCTTCTTGGTGATGGTTCTCAGAATTTATTTGTCCAAGGATTGGAACAAATAATTCTTTGTCTTCAAATCCTTAAGCATCAAATCATCCAAGGTCTTCCTCTGCGCATCTGTCTACACTTCTCCTTTGGGCACCATGTAACCGTTCTCCACCACGAACCAATATTCTCTAGATCTCAAGTGATTTTCCATGACCATGTTCCAATGATCGTGATCTCCATCGAATTTGGGAACGGAGGGTACTGAAAATCCACCATTCTTCTCTTTGGATCCCATACCCTAAACACTCTATTTTGTGGTACTCTCACACTTTTGGATCTCTCACATTTTTGAAGTCTTCCTCGCTCTAATACTAGATGCTAGCAAATATGGTAACTAACTTGTTTATTAGAATTAAATATTGCTATATAAATAGCTCACAAAAAGAAAACTGAATTGAATGCTTCCTAAGAAGCAGTGCCACTAAGTCATACTAGACTCTCTACAATTTAGGCATAATCAAAACTAACAACCATGATCCTCTCACGGTTAGTAGAGACTTAGTCAATAACATATAATAAATAACAATTAATAATAATATTAATAATAACATAACAAAAGGTACTTCAATTTTGTAGCGTTCTATCTTCTCAACAGTTTGATGCAAGCCTCCACAAACCTTAAAAGTAACCTTCTCATCTAGAAATCCTAGTATTTTCTCACTTGTTTCCCTATCAATACTTGCTTTAGCAGCTAAAAAGAATGGTATACCAAGGTTAAAGGGAACTTTGACATCATTAATCATATCATAAATGACAAAATCAACTGAAAATCTAAAGTCACCAACTTTTTCTAACACATATTACATCACACCATAAGAGTCTGTGATTGACATCTTTCCTATTTTTAAAGTCTTGTTGGTTGGTTTTACTTCTACTCCCAATTTTGTCAACATTGAGAGTTGCATCAGCCATCAGGTTGATGTTAGCTTTCCAATAGTGTATGGAATATAGAACTTACATGAGTCTTTTAACACATGTGATGGCTTCCTTTCAATTATCATACTATAATATTCAAATAATGCAACTATTTCACTGCTTAAGGGCCATATTCTCTTGGTCAAAAGATCATTCATAAACTTTGCATAAACGAGCATTTGTTATAATACTTTTGCAAAAGAGATGTTGACTTTTAACAAATTGAACATCTCCATGATTATCTTGAAATTCTCATCTTTTTCTTTCTATCTATATTAAAACTATTCAATCGGTATCATCTTTATTTTGATGTTTTGTTCAATTTTCAGTATTTGTAATTTGATTTGTTATTATTTCAATTTGTGTGAAATTCGTTTATTTGATTAGAATTACACCTTGAGTCTCCCTCACATTTAATATATAAGATTTGAATCCATATAAATGTATTTTTTAAACTTGAGAAAGTTGTTCAAAGTCAAAATCTTGCATGTTTTAATTAACTTAAAACAATATATTTTAAGCTTGATTTGAATCAAGCATATGGTTTATTCAAATAAAACATCAATTTGAAATTTGGATTTTGTTCCCAACTAGTTAATTCGAATCAAGGATATGTGTGAATCAAATCACAACACTCCTTGAGTCAAATCACAAATTATTTGACTCGAGTCATAGTTATACTTAAAAAAAAAAAAATCATATATGATTCGAATCACACTTTTGTCTTACTCAAATCATGAGTGCAAATTATGATTCAAATCAAAATGAAAACTTCCTCATTTTGCAATCTTGATTCAAGTTATTCTTTTTTGTTGATTTAAATCATAACTACATGTTTTGACTTGAATCATTTGCTCTTTTCCTCACATTTTTGTGCCCTACCTCTAGCACACATATAAATTATTTTTTCCATTTTTTTAAAGAAGAGATGAAAAATCAAAACAGGGAGATCAAGAAAGATCAAATACATACTTTCACAAATATTTAGACAAACTCATGAGTGTTTCTGCTTTCATAAACACATCATCTCCTTGTTTCAACCTTGTCAAAAACTTCCTAGAATGTTAGTCTAGTGAGATCTAAGTTATGTGAGGATAAGCTTCATCATCTTCAATCTTGAACCTTGAACCTTGAACTAAGAAACCATTGTTATGATGCTCAACTCTAAAGATTAAGTTTGAGTGGTAGATCCAAGATGCATTAGGAAAGTTATTATTTTTTTGGTGAAGTTTTGTTGTGTGTGTCAGGATAAGAAATCTTGTTGGTTAATGGTATCGGGATAAAGAATCATTTAGACTCGTGTTGCCTAAACCAATCAGCCTATAGTGTTCAATGTTGTTGATTATTCATTGTACGAAATTGTATTCTTGTATTAATTTTACAAAATTGCGGAAGACCCTACAAATTTTCAATAGTTAAACTATTGAAGACTGGGTTAAGTTCTAATGACGACCAATGAGTCGAACCTATATAAATCTGTTGTGTACATTTTTCTTCCCCTACCTCTTTTACATTTATGTATAGTATTACATGCGTTAAGGTATTTTGTCGTTTCTAGAATATTATGTTATGAGGATTTACCATGCTTATAGTGTTTAATTGTATTGCTTGTCAAAGCAACTCAACCTATCTCGGTTGTGATTATTTATGACTATCTCATGTAATTGTGATGACATTTAGATGTATCTTTTTCAATACATCCGCTATATTTTGCTTCCGATTTTTATCTGCACAACATCTTGTAAAACTTTGAATTTGTAAAACAAAATGATTTTGAAAATGAATTTGGAAAACAATATATTCAACCCCCTCTAGACCATTCGATTCTCATATTCTCCACCAACATACGTATCATATTTTAAGGGTATAATTTTAGAAGGATGCCTACATTGTACTAGGATATCAAATAGTGTAACTGAGTTGTTTTATTAAAAAGAACGTTTTGATACGCAACTCAGTTAGTAATGTTTTAGGTAAAAAAATGTAATTTTCAAAATTATTTTAAATTTGAAAACAACACACAACAATTTTTAGTAGAAAAAATTTAAAAAATACCACAAGAACTTCTCTCATTTTCTAAAATCAAAATAAACACTATATAGAAAAATAAAGAAGGGAGGATAGAAGAAAACCTCGTGATAGACTTACGATCAATAGGATCACCGGCACAATCAGCATCAGAGTAATCACGTAATCAGGAAGGAGGGAAACTGTAGAAAGAGCAGCAACATCGACATGGGACGATGGAGTCTTAAAATTCTTTCTACCTGACTTCAACAATTTTGGACATTGTGTTTTTCAATGGCCATTTTCCTTGCAAAAAGAACATTCATTAATTCCAACTCTTCCTTGTGGTTTTCTTTTGTTAAAAAGAGCAACAAAGACGGATGGAGAAGGCGAGAGATTTCCTCTCTCATGATACGAATGAGAGTGAGACTTGAGTCTTATTTCTTCTACCAACAACTCATTAATTATTCAATTTACACTGGGAAGAGAAGTGTGATGCAAAATAGTCCCACCGAGTCCTTCAAAATCATCTCAAAGAGCCATAAAAAATTGAGTCAAACGTTGATCTTCTCTATGATCAATGTATGCTTTGAAAGCTCATCATTCATTTGATTCAGTGAGTGCCAATTGATCCCACAAATTAGACATATGGCCGAATAAAATTCCTAAATAGTCATATTACTCTGTTTTAGGGCCCGAATATCAATCTCTAGCTAATATTGTTTTGCAAAATTAAATGTAACATACAAACGTTTCAAATTATCTCAAACATCCTTAGCAGTATCAGATTTTGTAAGTTGCATGCCTATCGACTGATAAACTGAATTATTATTCCAAATAAGAATCTTCGAATTATTAACATCTCATGTTTCTAAATCGTTCTCATATTTCCCATCCTTTTTATTGGTAGGCTTAAGAGAGGTTCATCAATATAACTTCACATCCTCTTTCCTTTCAAAGAAAAATTCTTTCCATAACTCCAATAAAAATAATTTTCTCCATTTAATTGAATACTAATAAATTAAAGAGAACCATTTTTATCATTTGAAATTGCAATTAATTGTGAGAGATCAATATTATATGAGCAAGTAAAATAAATGATTCACGGTTTACTAAAAAAAATTAAGAATTAGGATTTAGGATCAAAATAATTTGCAATAGAAATAAAAGATTACTCACATAAGTAAAAAGCATTCAGATTAATTAAAGTACTCAAAGTAGAATCAAATAACTACGTACGTAGCAACAAAGCACACCGGGTCCAAAAACATGTGTTTTAAAAATCGAATCGGTCATCAAATTGAGGAGGGTATTGAGTAACCGATGGTTGAATTATTAGATTATTGGTCGAACCGCGTAACTAAATCGAATTAAACCAGATAATTCGGTTGAATAAATCGGTCTCTATTGCAATACCATATATTTATTAAATCGGTCGAACTAGATGATTTAGTCTTTTAAAAAATATCACAACACCTATAAAATTTTACAATTTTAAAATATCATAATTTCACATGTTTAGTTTTTCATTCAAATTCTAAATATAATCATCACTCACAACAATATAATACAAAATATAAATTTAAATAAAATTTAAACCAAGTCTAATTGCAAACAAGGGAAAAGTTGTTCAAAATAAGGTTTAAATAAAGTCTAATTATATTTTAATTATATTTTTTATAAAAAAATCATGAAAACGGCGTTGTTTTGTGCGGAAAAGAAAAAGAATATGCATTTGAACCACTGGTTTTTTAAAACCACCGGTTCATTGGTTTTTTCTGATTCTGACCGAACCGGTGATCCCTCTCGTTCCCAGTCTGACCGGCCAGTTTGGTCCGGTTTTTAAAATACTACTTACACTGACCTCACGTAGCAACAGTAACCAAAAGGATAATGAAGTTTTGCTAGTTTAGAAGAGACACATTTTGTGAGAGACACACCACATACTCATCCAAAATCTTAAGGCTTTGGCTCCGAGTTTGGAGGGTTAACTTTTATTCATAACACCAAAAATCCTCTAATTTGAATACCATGTTAAATATGTTTGGATATCAACCCAAAAAGCTAGCTCAAAGGTGAAATTGCTCTCACATATTTATACAATCAACCGTCCATAAACCTAAGCAATGTGGGACTTCAAACAAACTCCAACAACATAAATACCAACTTCATCAAAAATCACAAGACGTAATTTAATAAAATAATTCTACTATAATAAAGTGACATATTAGTAATGCTTAAGTTCCGAGAATATGCTCATTTTAAGATATTTGGTCTGAATTCTGTTAAGTATTAGTAATTTTTATGTTGGAACACTTTATACAAAATTTTATTCAAATTTTAAATAAACTTCTTGCTAGTGAACAATGAGATTATTCCCTTTAAATATTTGGATTCCATAATGCAATGAAATTATCTAACAACTGAGATAACTGCTGTAGAAATCATTGTGGTAGAGGATCCAAATCTTTATTAATTATTTTAGTTATCAACTCTCATGAAAATCTAATATGAAAACAACACTTACTTCACTAAAAAGTCATTCCTAGACATATTTTTCTCACTATCACTCTTTGCTTATTTTTCATTGATGAGACTATCAAACTCTTCACAGAAAGCCATGAAATTTAAATGAAAAACGTATAGTATAAACAAATAATAGGGCTAACTTATGCTTTATACGTAGACTCTTATACCTTGCTTGGAAAATCAGTCATCTAGATTCCTCATTGCAAAAGAAAATATGCTTAGATTGGACCTCCCGGACAGTTTTGGCTAATATGCATAAGGATTTTCCTTATGCATCATGCATAAGTCTACATAAGTCATTGGATCATGTTTTTTTAATCCAGTATTGATTATTGAGTATTGAGTGGTGAGTATTGAGTAATAACAATTGATGTCTAGAATTTGATCCAAGAGTCCATAATAATCTATACATAGTGCATAGATTTTTATCTATGCACGGTAAGCACCCCTCCTTGCACCCCTCCTGGACTATTTATTCTTGGTATATTGTACAATAAAGTCATCAAAATCTTAATAAAAAATAATAATTAAATAAGATAATTTTTCTGAAATAATTTTTTAACCCTTTGAAAGTACTATTGTGGAGGTTCTTTGAATTTAGTTTCTTACCATGTGCAATTATGTATTTGGAAAGTCATCAATAAATTAAGAATAAAAACCGACATACAACTTTTGGAAATTCTACATCTAAGATCTGAATATGAGAAAAGCAAAAAAAGTTTAGTATAACAAAATCATGTGATTGTGATATTCTAGAAACCAAAAAAGTTTCAAATAAGTTAGCGTGACAGTGAAGAAACTGATGTAGGGCCGAAACTTGTGCCTCAGATTCTGGAAAAAATTAAATATTAGAAACTCTTTTATGAAAATATACAATATGTCATTATTTATAGGGAATATAGTTCAAGATATTAGAAACTCCTGAAGAACAATGACTTCTCCAATGCTCAAATTGTTGATAACTATGCTTCTTGCAACCCTATCATTTCAAGCATCAGGTAAAATCCGCATTATCCAAATTCGTGTTCTAATAAGTTGTATTACAAGTATATATTTCATTGTGCAGTATCTTATTTGATTATGATGAGTTACTGTGAAATTTCAGGACAATTCATGGAATGGTGCATAGCTGATGAGCAAACACCAGATGATGAGTTGCAGAGGGCCATGGATTGGGCTTGTAATGTTGGTGGAGCAGATTGCAGCAAGATAAAACCGAACCAACCATGTTATCTTCCAAATACAATCAAGGATCATGCTTCTTATGTCTTCAACAATTACTATCAGAAGTTTAAGAACAAAGGAGGATCTTGTTATTTCAACTCTGCTGCATTAATCAATGCTCTTGATCCAAGTAAATAATATCTCTTTATTTTAAATCTTTCTATTTATATGGTTTTGAAAGATTATCATTGAAAATGATATATTTTTCTTTGTTCAATGCTAGGCCATGGCTCTTGCAAGTTTGAGTTTATCCCTTGAATGAAGTTTGCAGTAAATTATTTTCTCATAGCGAAGACATTAATGAAGTCATTGAAATGTTCTGTCTATGTCATAAATTGCTGTTGTATCACATCTTGATATTAAAACATATCAAAGTGACATTGAATTCTTATTTTTCTGCAATTCAATGGCTGGCGTTTGTCAATCGGGTTTTCTAACTTTTTAAATTTCTTTATAGCATCTAACTTTCAACAAAACAAGAGTTATTTATGAAGCTAATACAAAAATTTCCTCTTAAGACAAGGAAAGTGCATTAAAACTACATTATGAATAAAAAAAAGTCATTGCTAGAGCACCTGATAACCGCATAGTTCAGAAATTACGCAACAACTAGTTTAGACAAATCCCTAGACTTAATCCATGAACTGACTGCTGCCTGTGTAGTCAAAAACCAGCCAGCCTTATTGGGAGACTCCCGAAATGGAGCGTTGAGTTCCATCAAATGCGACTCAATAACACCTGCCAAACCTTTCTCGGAATACCTGTGTTTCCCGTGGCCAGTGTTGATCCCGAGTAGAGGCGGAAGGTCCTCTCCTGATTCAAAAGACTTAGACAAGTCATTTATCCAAACATGAAATGCTGTCAGTGCAGATCCAACTGAGAGACCCTTTAAATGCAAAGACCACTGAGTTTGAGATCTGGATTGTAAATCTGTATATATCTCAAGTGTCAAACCAAGGTCAAGAAGCACACATGCTTTGTCCAGCAAATCCAAGTTGATACAAATATCAATCAGAGAATTGCAAAATGCCCTCCTTGCTCCATTAGTAATTGAACCGAAGAGTTCTATCGCATCTACCTTGAACTCTCCATCACCCTCCGGCCCCTTCACCAAATATCTCACCACCGACCCAAGTTTTGGGTTAGCCTTCGCCACACAATTTGTTATCTTACCAAGTTCTTCTTTTGGTGTTTGGGTCATAACATTCAGAAGACAAACGCAGAAGTGATCGTGCGGTTCAATGCCCATATCCAATAGCTGATTAAATGTCTTCACAACATCATCAAAAGAAGAACTTGGTAAGATAACAAATTGTGTGGCGAAGGCTAACCCAAAATTATGTGAACTTGGTAAGAACTTTGTTATCTTACCCTCTGTGTTATGTGGACTTCCTTAGCCTTATCTTGCAAATTAATGACTGGTTAGCATAAAACTTGCAAATTCAGATCGCCTGCAGTCAAAATATTGACAGCATCGCAGCATTCAGTACATTCAGGATCGTTGGATTATGATCAGACGGTTTAGAGTTTAATGTAATTTTTTATTTGTTTTAAATTAAAATATCAAACTTTTAATATAAATTATTTTATCTTGATTTAACGATAGAAAATATGTTGAATGTATAAATGCGACAATGTTCAATTGCAGTGAATAATTATGCGGCGGAGGATACATCGTAGTTTTTGATACTCTTAGTTATTTAATTAAGCATAAGGCAAGTAAGGACTTTGTGTTTAAGCGTTCTAGGACTGCCAAAGATGCTTGCATATTCTGTCTGTCTAACAGTTTCACCAGTGTTCTTAAACAGTTTTATGCTTGGATCGAATGGTGTGTTCGTTGGTTTACAGTCAATTAATTATATTTCTTTAAGATCTTTTCCACATAATGTGATTGATTCAAAGTAATTTCTTTTTCGGATCTTGTGATCTTGATACCAAAAATCACACTCGCTTGTCCGAGGTCTTTCATATCAAAGTTGTTGCATAACAATGATTTCATAGCATTAACGGCCTGAATGTTTGATCCAAATACGAGTAGATCGTCTACATATAGACATATCATATGATAATGCAGATGCGATCCTCAGATTTGTAATAAACGCATTTGTCACTTTCATTCACTTTGTACCCATTCAATATCATTAAGCTATCAAACTTTTCATTTCATTGCTTAGGAGCTAGTTTTAGTCCATACAGAGACTTATCTAACTTGCAGACCTTGTTTTCTTGTCTATGGATCACAAAACCTTCTGGTTATCCATATAGATTTCTTCTTTTAAGTCACCATTTAAAAAAGTTGTTTTAACGTCCATTTGGTGTACTATTAAGTTACAAATAGCAGCAATTAAAACAAGTACCTTAATGAATGTAATTCTAGTGACTGGAGAGAAGGTGTCGAAGAAATCTACATTTTCTCTTTGTCTAAAACCCTTGGCTACAAGGCAAGCCTTGTATTTATCAATAGTTTCATCAGTTTTTAGTTTCTTTTTCAAAACTCATTTACAACCGATTCGTTTGCAACTAGGAGACAAGCCTACTAGGTACCAGATCTTGTTAGACTCAAGAGAATCTATCTCATCATTGATAGCTTATTGCCATAAATAAGCATTTAGAGATGGCAGTGCTTCTTGAAGATGTATTGGAGCTTCTTCTACATTATAAGTCGCAAACTCGGGCCCATTTCCTTTAGCAACTCTTACTCTTTTACTTCTTCGAAGTTCGGTTTCTATGTTATCATTGCTTTCTGTACTTCTTATCACAGGAATGTGACTTTATTAGGTTCCCCCACTATTTCTCGATTTGAAAGGAAATTTGTCTTCATAGAATTCAACATCATTTGATTCTATGATCACTTTTGCAATTAGGTCATAAAACCTGTATGCCTTACTATTTGCTGCATAAATGAATACACATTCATAGGCTCGTTTAACTCGTTTCGGATCCGAAATTATGACATAAGCCAGATAGTCCCAAGTTCTCAAATAAGACAAGTTTGGTTGTCTTTTCTTTAATATCTCATAAGGTGAGATCTTACTTTTTTGACTTGGGTATTATATTCAGGACATCGCAAACAGTCAATAAAATTTCCCCCACCAGTGAGGTGCAGCACCAGAATTCATCATAATTGCAACAACATGTTCAGTAAGAGTTCTATTATTTCTTTATGCTTTACCATTCATTTAAGGAGAGTATGGAGCATTCATTTCATGTATAATTCCATGTTTAATATAAAAATCATTGAATAACTCATAGTCATATTCAGTTCCCCTATCACTACGAAGTCTCTTAATCTTCTTACTAAATTGATTCTCAACTTCAGTTATATGCATCTTAATGTCATACCCCAAAATTTGCCCTCCGCATTTCATCCTCAATAATTCAAGGTTCAAGGGACTATTCAAAGCAGCATTCTCCTATAAATTGGAATAGAGGTGTGGATAACAGGTATTTTGGGACCCAAGCGCTTGAGCACAATTAACACAAGGGTTTTATCATTTTTGGAGGTATTTCAGGGTTTTACTAACATTTTGATTATTATTTATTTTAACATGACTAACTATTTGTATTTAACATTGTTAATTGTTGTTAATATTAGGATTTTTTAATTAGCTTTTATTAATATTATTATTATTTTTATTAGGTTTTTATTTTTAGGTTTTATTAATTATCATTAGTTTATATTATTATTATTATCATTATTAGTAATTAACATTAGTTAGTATTATTAGTAAATATTATTATTACTAATTATTATTATAGGATTATCTCTAGGATTAATAGGTTTAGTCTTGGTAGGCCCATTAGATTAAGAAAACAAAAAAAACCTAATTAAAATAGAGGAATATAAAAAAGAGAGAGGATGCTGTAAGGAGGGGGGAGGCCGCAAAAAACCTTGGCTGGAGAACAGGAAAAAACGTGAAACTAGTGGCCATGGCAAAGGGATTTGGAAGCCAATTCGATCCGTTCTAAAAATCAAATCGTCTCTCTCGGTCCCTCCTGAAGCAATCCCAACCACGCCTTGACCGTAGACAAACGCAAATTGCACTCCACGTTCATAGTTTTGCGGCGTTTTAATTTCGATTTCGTTTTCAGTGATTTATTGACCGTAAACTAATTTTGGTTGCGTGTTTATGCTAGTTAGAGTGTTTGCGACGTCCCTGTGTGTCTTAATTGGAGTTTAGGTGTTTGTATGAAGATCCACCATTGTTAGGGATTAGAAGGTGGAAATTAGGATTTGTTCATAAAGATAAAATTAATCCAAACCAAGGGTACCGGTGGATTCACGGCGGATTTTCGGTTTAAATAGTATATTTAATCGTGATTTATATTCTAGTTTTGTGGAACTGAGGTTGCAGGTACTAGCCATGGCATTATTCGTGCAAAGCTGCGAAGAAGAAGAAGAACAGTCCACACGTGCATTGTATTTTATTTGAATTTGTTCATTTATTTTCATATATGACTGTTTAGAATTGTGAATTTAACACAAATTGTATGCAGCGCGCTTGGCCTGACGAGAAGCTTGGGACCAAAGGGACCTGGGTTCGATTCCAGCGTCCCACATATATTTTCCTATTTTACGCAGGATTAATACTAGGATCCAGTGTTTCGTCCCTTATGCATAAGCACCATACACCTTTAATCATCACCGCTGGATGGCACCCAGAACTGATCCAACGCACAGGAATTTGGAGGTTCCACCATGGAGCTTCATAGGTGCATCACACAAGATCAAAGCCAGGTTCTCTATATTTTTATTTTCTATTATTTAATTATTTAGATTAATGTCAATTAATTATATTTGATTTAATTTATTTATTTATTTAGGATTAGGTTATAAAATTAGGATTAGGGATGTAATTATTAGGACTTTCCCGATTATTCGATTATGTCGAGTAATTTATTTGATAAATTTTAATTAATATTAAAAATCACAAAAACCCTAGAAAGGTTATAATATTAGGGTTTGCCCAATCCCACCGGCCATTTGGCCAAGGATATTAGGATTTAATTTATTATTCGTTCCAACTAAATCTATTAGTTGCAATGGTTAATAATCGATTAATTTAATTAATCAAATCCTATAAATTGAATAAATTTATTTTGCTAAATGGTTTTAACCATCTTATTGGTTATGATGATTAGCATATTTCCCCTTATCAATTCGTTATTATTTGTAATCGAAACTATCGGTTATGAGGGGTAACGATAAATTAATAAGTTAATAATTAAAATACATCAATTTGCTAAAAGTGATAATCGAATCAATCGATTAGAATTGCCAGCAATCCTTTACTAATCTGTTAACTATGGCGATCGAATCTATTGATCGTTGCGGTTAATAGTGCCATATCAAATCAGGGTTGTACGCCCAAATCTAAAACACACTAAACCACGATACTACGGATTTTCATCCTTTCCAATCAGGCAATTCAAAATGCCCTTTCAAATCGCAAACTACGATAGGCAACTCAAATGCCTTCAAACCATCTCAAATCAAATTTCAATTCTAAGGGCGTACAACCCTTCCCCGAACTACGTTGACTCTGATTCTCCCTAAGGAGATACGTAGGCACTTGGCAACAAGGCGAGTCCCCTTCCTTCAAACCCTAATCATGTCAATGATTAAAATTATTAACCCTATTCTGTTTGTCACTTTTCTTTATATTTTGCCACAAACCTTCATCTTTGAAATGTTAGCCTTTAGGAAAGGGTTGAGGGTGCCTAACACCTTCCCTCGACCTGAATATAGTATCTTACCCTGATCTCTATACTGCGTAGGGTTTCCTATTCGCCCTTCAGAATAGGTGGCGACTCTCTAAGCTAAATTTTTAGGCAGGTTGCTACAGCTGGCGACTCTGCTGGGGACAACACTATAATGGTAATTATTATGCTCCTATAGGCTTTGGCAGGGTTTAGGTTTTTGGCAAAATTTTTTAGGGTTTGGCTAATTTGCCAAAAATTAGGGTTTATTTATATTTAAATATTTAAAGTTTTTACTTTATTTATTTATTTATAATTTCATCTTTTACATCAATTGAATAAATACCTGTTTATAAAAAAAATTTGTTTATTTAAATATTTGCTGCGTATTGTATTTTTTAAATTGCAAGCGGCCGGATTCAAGGTTAGTTTCAAATATTTAAATTTTATTTATTTATTTATTTTCCTTTTCAATTTCATTACTGCAATTCAATTAAATATTTATTTAAGTGAATATTTATTTCTATTATATTTGCTGGTGTTTTTTTATGTTGTGTTAAACCCTAAGTGTGGGAGTTAACTTTGAGACCAATAGGGGAGTATGAATCTCCTACGAGTCTCATTGATAATTCCACTCGGAGTGGGTTGAGTATTCGGAAATGTCCAAAACGAGGCTTGACTTTGTTGAGGGCAGGACTGGATACTTGGCTGATCTCTCCGGGAACCTACCCCAAAAATTCGAACCTCATGGATAAAATGAGTTGTTCTAAAACCCAAAGAGACAAAAAGTCTCGGAGGCTACGAACGACCCCATGAGACCTTCTAGAACCCCCCATAAAAAGGTTGGCTCCCTAGAGCCCCCTACGTCGAACCTATGAACTTAAGACTTTTGTGCTTTTGTGCTCATTATATGTTTGCAATTTATATACTTCGAATGTCTATACGTTTCAATTTTGCAGGTATCCCTACGTGGTCCCTAGCCTGTAGGGACTCAAATTTCTAAGACCACGTCTTTCCCACGAAGGACATCACCATCTATGCATCCCCTAGCCTGTGGGGATTTTATTTTTATATCCTTGTATTCTTACAACTACGCGTCCTTCCCACGAAGGACATTTCCATTAACGCACGTCAATTGGCCTCTCGATGGCCATGCGATCTAGTGACTGTCTCGAACGGTCACCCCGTGCTTGCTACTACGTACTCCCTAGCATATAGGGATTTTCTGTTACATCCACGTGTTTTCACAATGACGCGTCCTTCCCCGAAGGACAACTTCACTAGCATGCGTTCGATTGGCCTCTCGATGGCTATGAAATCTAGTGACCGTCCTGAACGGTCACTCCATGCTTATTCCCGCGCACCCTCTAACTTGTAGGGTTTGGATCTCCATTTAATCATCACATCCCTAGCCTGTAGGGATTTTTCTTCGTCCATATCGTCCTTAGATAGGTTGTGTTCCGCATAGAGAACCTTCCCACGAGGGACAAATTCATTGGTACATGTTGATTGGCCTCTCGACGGCCATGAGATTTAGTGACTATCTTGAACGGTCACTAGCCGCTATCTCCCGCATACTCTCGAATCCAAGGGATTTCCCTTAGCGTGTCATAACATTTACCCTGTAAAGATTCCAAGAGGGTCTAATGTCGCCTCTAAGGCTATCCCTAGGATCATATGTTACACGTCTGCATTGCATACACGGAGTTACAATATAAGGAGTCTCTCGCTTACGCATGCATTCGCATTTTCATGCAGTCATAAATTTGCATCTACATTTGCATTTCTATCTTCACCCGCATCCACACTTACCGCGCTAGCCGGTTTCCCAAAATTCCCGAAGAAGATCAAAGGATCGTAGACTATGGAGATAGGAGGATAAATTATTGAGAAGGATCTTAACCTTACAAGGAGAAAAAAGGATGCCTTTCGCCATGCCAGCCGCATGTCCATGCCTTGTCATAACAGGATTATAAATACAATAAAGGTTTTCATCGAGCAAGGACCAGTTCAACAAAGAGTTCCCTCATAGATACACTCAAGATGTATCTAGTTATAAAGGGGTTCATCTTAGAACATATCAAACTTTTGAGGACGCTCTACGATAACCTGGGGGCAAGGATTAGTCCAACTGGGGCAATATCCTGAACAAAGAGGCATAACCATGATCGCGACTTTACGTGTCTATAAATCTGATAACTGCATGTGCACAGTCGTGTCGTGTAGTTTTAAAAGATATCGAATCCACAGGGACTATGAATCGATCTACCGTTATCTAAGGTTACTATGTAAAGCTAGGAGTACTAAAATTTCGATTGTTCCTAAGGGAAAGTGATTGTGAGAAAATAACGAATAATAATAAAAGACAGGTATCAGTATGTATTTCGTTTAACTACAGGTAATCCGAAGGTCCATTGGCTTTTGCATAATTAAATTAAAAATCTTTACTAATTCAATTGATTAAAAATCCTCGTCTCAAACTTTCGCTCTGTTGAGTCAGACTACTATCCTAATCCTAATGTACGCTTTCGCCATCCCATTAGATTTTAGAAGAGCTTTTTGGAAACAATGTAATTAATAAAATGCCTATTTTACGAGGTTGTTATCTATTTAAATCTCCTAATCTCAAACTTTCGCTCTGTTGACTCGGAACATGCTAATATCCCTAACGTACGCTTTCGCCATCCCGCTCGAGTGTAAAAACAATTTTTGAAAATAAATAAGTCCCAATTAGTTTTAATACGCTTTCGCCATCCTTAAAACTAATGTCCTATGTCTACTATCCAGTTAAAGATCTCAAACTTTCGCTCTATTGATTTTAACCTTTGACCGTCCTAATCCCTCAAACTTTCGCTCTATTGGTTTTAAGACTTACTAATTAAACTAGACATATAAACCAAAAATAAGTGATAATTAATAAAACATAATTTAAGCCAATTTATTTCGGATCCCTACGGTTAACTTACTTTACATACCGACACCTTTAGTATTTTAGCCAGACATATTAATACGATTAAACATACATATATTGGTTCGGTTCATAATAATAAGCATATTAAATGGCATATAATATATCATGCAGATAAATAATATAAATAAGGCGGTAAATAAAAAACCTGAATTAAAATAAATCTGGATTGAATTGAATCTTGAAGTACTCGAACTTCCACCACAGGTTGGCTGGATCGTTCTTCAGAATTTAAATGGCAGAAAATAAAAAACAAGGAAAATAAAGCGATAAATCTAACGTAAGGCTAGATCTATGAAAAGTTCACAACAATTTCCAGTGTAGAAATCGTTGTGAGAAAATAGACGGTTAAATGAAAACAGAATAAGGAAAAGCAGTTCGCGGTACAATTTCGGCAGCACTTCGTTGGCAGGAAATCGGACACTTTGGACTGAAGTGACTGCCTCTATTTATAGGTGAGGCTTTGCAGTTGCTTTGCGTGAAAAACGGAACTTTTTGCAGACCGGGACTTGGAGACGTGGGTCTCCGTTTCTTCAGGAGGACTTGAGACGTGCGTCTCAAGTGGAGAAAATCTTGGGCAGTTGGAGACGGGCGTCTCCTCTTGGTGACGTGGCAGAAGAGAACGTGGAGACGTGCGTCTCCACTTGCTTGCAGGTCTGGGCCACGCGCCTTTTGATTCATGGTGGGCTGAATATCTCTTTTGGGCCTTTTGGGTCCTAATTGCACCCTTCTTTCACTTCAGCACTCCCTTTTCATCTTTTAGGCATAAATATTGGTCATTTAAGCTCAATTTTCTTTCCTTTTCGCAAATAGTCGAAATTGAAGTGTAAAACCTGAAATAAAGCAAATACACGCGTAATATCATAATAAATTAACATAATAAACGGAAAATGCTATAAATATCTATGGATTTTAGGCTAAATATACGATATAAAATCGTGTTATCAAATTCCCCCAGACTTGAACCTTTGCTTGTCCTCAAGCAAAATAAGAAGATAAAGATAAATGAAACACACTTCCACCACGTCGTTCAGTCATACTTAGCTACATAGTGTTCTTATTCGGAAGTAACGAATCTTAGCAATAAACCTATAGTAACAACACTAAACAACTCCCAGTATGCATACCAATCCGAATCATGCCATTATAGCTCGACCTATTTGACTTGTCATCATGTTTCACCCTTTTCATTCGCGCGCAATCACATTAAGCCCATTATCTTGACACGCACATAGCAGAGTAGTCGGTTAGTGACTATGATCCTTCTCATGGAGTTCTGGCACAATATGTGGTATACTCCTTAGCATTCACTTGTAGATTGTGGGGAATCGGACAATAGTCCTTCCTACCAAGTTCATTACCAGATGACTTCTGAACCAATCGACAGTGAGTTTTTAAATTCTTTGTATATGAGATTTGCGACCGTTAGGTTAAATGATCTTGTGAGGATCACCTTACTTAGTAGGCACATTTCTTCTTATAGTTGAACACATAATTATTATGAGGATCATACACTTATATTCATCGACTCTCTGCGTAGTTTGTATCTAAGACGGTGCCGACTGCTAGAATAAACTACTAAGGGTTGTTTCAAAACTTAAAGTCGATGGTTTTGGTATAACGGGTATTCAAATCGGTTATGTATACTCGGGGGTTTTAGAGTGTTGCGACTATTAACTTGAATCAATCTTTATGCGTTTAGTGTTTGAGTAGCTTCGTATTTCGCGAACGTGTGGGGTTTTGCGTTTATCGTTTAGGAGCAAAATTTTTTGTTATGGCTCAAGAAAATGGAAGAAATTGAAATAACTACGAAATTATACATATAAGACTTAAATTCCATAAATATTCTTTATTGAATTAGAAAAACATTACAAGGAAGGGAAATAACTGAAGGGAAAAATAAAACTAAAGGAAATAGGAAATAGAAATAATACGACTCCCCCAGACTTAGATGATGCAATGTCCTCAGTGCATAAGAACTACTCCTCATTGTTGCGGTTTCGAGAACTGCTCGCGCCTCTTGTACGAACACGGCGACGTCTATCAGGAGAGTCATTAACACGAATGTCAAGATCATGCAAATATGTGGCAATTTCAGCGTATTGACTTTCGTTCCTAATAGCATAGTCACGGTGCTCCTGTTGCATCTCTCGGATGAGCCTAATTGTTTCAGTTTGGTTTGTCTGCATAGCTTGAACGAGTTGATCTTGGCGTTGAATAGCAGCATACATGGCTTCAAGAGTGATAGGCGGAGGGTTGTTTGGAGGAGGTTGGTTGACATCAGCTTGCCCTTGGTTGAGTTCTTCTTCATTTGCATCCATAGGTTCATTAGGATGTTCTTGTTGGTCATCGTGAGGGTTGTCTTCAATAAGCCTCCAACGTTGAACATAACGGATGTTAATTCTTTCAGGACAAGGAAGGATGACATAAGGAATAGGAACTTTGTTGACGACCAAAGTGTATCGGCCATCATGGCGGGGTGAAACCAAGTGGGAATCGCGGCAGTAAGTGAGATCGAGTGACTGAGCAGGCTTCATGAGATGAGAGAGTGATAGGAGCTCGTCACCAAGACCTAAAGCACAGGCCAAGGTAGTAATAATGCCTCCAAGCAAGAATGGATTTGTAGCGGGGGCGTTAACTAAACCTTGGATGTGTTGGAACATAAACGGTGCGGCATTGAAACGGATATTGTTAAGCGCACAGTAAAGGAAAAATAATTCATTTTGGTTTACCTTGTGGTTGTTGGATCTTGCAAAAATAATATGCCCCAAGACACGTTGAAAATAACGTATAGCGGGGTTTTGAATGTGAGAAGCATGAAGAGCTCTCCAACCGGTAGGATTTTCTCCAGTGAGATGGAACCAAAATTCAAAAGCGAGATCCTCCCAGGATCGACCATTGAGTTCTTGAAAGATTGAGCGGTGAGCAATTGGAGCATGATTAAAATGCAAATATGAAGCTACGACATCTTGATCTAGAGCATATTCACGGTTGAACATCCGGAATTGGATGCTACCGGTTGAGAATGGTTGAGTAGAGGGAGTGTCGTAGTTGAAGGAACTCAAAAATTCTAAGACGAGCGGCTCATAAGTAGGTACGGGTTCGGTACAAAGATGGTGGAGGCTAGATTTAGTGAGCAAACGGGTGACACCATCAATGAGACCCAAAGTTTCTAGACACTCGGTGTTCACAAATTTTGTGGGAACAACCGAACGTTCGTAGAAAGCAACATATTTTGTTCGTTGAGCATCATCTCGGAAGATAATGTTTGAAAGGTCGGGAGGTGGTCGCTCGGGACGCTCACCACGGATTAATGAACGTGGAGGCATGGTGAGTATGGAAATGAAAAATAAAAAATGTAGTGTAGAAGAGTAGAGAATGGTATGATAGTTGTGAGGAAGAAGAGTGGTGGTGGTGTGGTTTTATAGTGAGGTTTGAAAATGGGGTGGTAAATGGAGAATTAAAATGGATTAATGGTGGTGGTTGAAGTTTGAATAGAATAGAAGAATGGGAAATGAATGGAGTTTAAGAGGTGAATGATGGAGGATGAATGAGGTTAATGGAGTTTAAATGGAATAAATAGGGGAAGAATGAAGAAGATTGAAAGATGAAATTTGAAATTCAAATTCAAAATTCAAGAGGGAAAGAGAGATGGTCTGCGTGGTCAAATGCAGACTGCTGGCCTTGGGAGACGTGCGTCTCAGGCAGTCAGTCTGCTGGGGCAGAGCATGGAGACGTGCGTCTCCTGTCCCTTGTTTCGTGTCAGCCGGCCCCACACAGATGGAGACGGGCGTCTCCTGTTGCAGGCAGGTGGGTCACGCATGCAAGTGACCAGACAGTGCTGACAGATACCATTAACAGCAAAAAGTGTCCATCAGTTCAGAACAATGTCTTATTTTAATACTATTAACAGCAAAGAGTGATAGCCAGGCAAATATATATAGCAGTTAATAGCAGTGTATTATAACACAACAGCAGTAGTGAATAAAATATTGCATTTTAAAATTAAATCAGTACTGAGTGTTAACAATAGCAGAATGGAAAAGTGCAGAAAAAATGAAAATCTATACTAGAAATAGAAATTACTAAAACTAGAAATAAAAATCTAATAATCTAAAACGGTAACATCTAGCCACGTCTATTGTTGTTTTGATTAGACTGAATGTGTTTGAAAACTTCGTCGAACTGAGCATTGACGGTGTCGATGAAATCGAAGAAATGCATTTGCAAAGTGTGAAGCTCGTTGCGCACATGTTGTACATCTTGTTGTAGTGCATTGATTGCTTGTTCGTGCGTGTTCAGATTGGGCATCCTTTGATTTACCGATGCGGTGGACGTAGCGGGTTGTTGTGGCTCGAGTTCGACATCAGTCATGTCAACAGTGTATTCATCAGCAGAATCTTCAGAAGGTGTCTCAGGCTCGTACTCGGGTATAGGCTCGTCTTCTGATAAAGGTTCATATTCAGGAATCGGTTCATCAACAGGAAGAGGTTCATAATAACCAGGTGGTGTTTCAGGTTCAGATTCGGATGCAGGAATTTCCTCATCAACATGTTCATAAGCTTGAGGAGTTTCAGGTGAGGGTTCTCTCTCAGGAATCTGACCATAGTAAAGCCAGTTGGCAGGGTTGTGCACACTTGTCCTAGGAT
Organism: Vicia villosa; assembly: GCF_029867415.1. NCBI lineage: Eukaryota > Viridiplantae > Streptophyta > Magnoliopsida > Fabales > Fabaceae > Vicia > Vicia villosa. Next base: position 2,714,052 of record NC_081180.1, on the reverse strand, counting down.
TCGGTAAGGTGAACTGATACCAAACTTTGTTATCAATGAGCAATTCAAACCGATGAGGTCCAAGATTACCGATGATACCTCGATTAAAGCAGAAATTGATGTCCATAGAGGTATGGGTACCAAAAGGTGTCAATCTAAGCAAAGGTACTCTCATTCCTATGGCATTAGCAATCATAGTGACAAATCCGCCGATCCTAATGGGTGAAACTTCGTCTTGCGTGATGCGCTCGAAGTTTGTTAGCATGAATGCGATGGCATTGACCGGGCGATTCTGAGAGGAGCAGAACATGATGAATAACTCTTCTCTAGTAACTTCAGTGACATTATCAGGCTTTCCAAAAATGTAGTGAGCAAGGATCTTGTGAAAGTAGCGGAAAGCAGGATTGTGGATATTCTCAGATTGAAATTCATTCTCTTCAGGGTTATCATTTCCAGTGATTTTCCCCCAGAATTTTTCCAGCTCCCAGTATGGAAGGTTTTCTTCAGCTACTTTGGCATATGCATCGGGTCCATGAGGTAGTTCTAACATTTTAGCAAAGTCTCCCATGCAAAAGTTAAATTCCATTCCAAAGAGTCGAAAAAGGATGACTCCTTTCTTCAGTCCTTGTCCACTGTTTGGAAGATAGGTCAGTGAGCTCAAAAATTCCAAAGTGAGTTTCCGGTAGGTATTAAACTTGCGGAACAAGTGGTAACCAGTCCAACCGACTTGGTTAAGCAGGTGCAAAACGCTTTCTTGGATGCCAAGTCGTATCATAGTCGATTGGTCAGGGTAGCAAGTCAGATCTATTTGTCTTTCAGCCAGCTTGTTGAATCTTGCTTCTTGTCCTCTACCACGGAACACAACTTCCATATTATCAACTCCTTCCATCGTAGTTAGTAGTTAATTGAAAAACCTAGAAGTTGAAAATATTAGGATAAGTTAGAATTAGGCTAGTGTTTATTTAAAATAAAATAAAAAGTTAAAATTAAGCTTAGGTAACAAGTTATAATAATAAATATAATTATAACGGAAATATTTTCTCAAATCAAGATAGTAGCTATAATTATAATAATTATTATAAGATGTATGAAAAATCAAAAATGATTAAAATTAAAATTAAAAATAGAATAAAGTTTTAAAAATGAAAAATAAAAATAAAAAATTAGAAAAATTAAAGTTTTAAATAAAAGAAAAAATAGAAGAATAAATAAATGTGGGTTGTCTCCCACCAAGCGCTTTGTTTATTGTCGTAAGCTCGACGATTTAAAAATAGAAAACTATTTTTTCGAAAGAGCGGGCAGTTCGTCAAGTTTAAAAACTTCGATGTTTTCATCGTATTCGAGATGATGGTAATACTTAAGACGTTGCCCATTTACGACAAAAGGTTTGACGGTTTCTCCTTTGATTTCTATCGCTCCGCTCGGAAATATGTTAGTTATTTCGAAAGGGCCAGACCATCTAGATCGTAACTTACCAGGAAATAATTTTAGTCTAGAATTAAATAAGAGCACTTTATCGCCTATGCTAAAATTTTTCCTAGATATACGCTTGTCGTGCCATTTTTTCGTTCGCTCTTTATAGATTTTGGCGTTTTCGTAAGCGTCTTGTCTAAGTTCTTCTAATTCGTTTATGTCTAGAAGTCGTTTCTCACCAGCGGCAGTGTAGTTTAGGTTTAAGTTCTTAATGGCCCAATAGGCTTTATGTTCTAACTCTACTGGTAGGTGGCATGATTTTCCATAAACGAGTTTGAATGGGGTAGTTCCTATTGGAGTTTTGAAAGCTGTTCTATAAGCCCATAAAGCTTCATTTAGCTTGGTTGACCAATCTTTCCTAGATATAGCAACAGTTTTCTCCAATATTTGTTTTATTTCGCGGTTAGATACTTCTACTTGACCGCTTGTTTGTGGATGGTATGGTGTGGCTATTCGATGATTTACTCCATATTTTCGAAGGAGTTTCTCAAGTATTCTTGAAATGAAATGGGAACCACCATCGCTAATTACCAATCTTGGCACACCGAACCTAGGAAAAATGACGTTTTTGAAAAGTTTAATAACTACTCGTGTATCGTTCGTAGGGGAAGCAATAGCTTCTATCCATTTTGAAACGTAATCGACGGCTACGAGTATATATTGATTTCCAAACGATGACGGAAACGGTCCCATGAAGTCTATTCCCCAGACGTCAAATATTTCTACTTCTAGAATGCCTTTTTGAGGCATTTCATCGCGTCTTGAAATGTTTCCAGTTCGTTGGCATCTATCACAGCTTAGTATAGCAAAATGGACGTCTTTCCACAGGTTGGGCCAGAAAAGTCCAGATTGAAGGATTTTGGCGCAGGTTCTAGATGTGCTATGGTGTCCTCCACACGGTGCAGAATGACAATGTGTTATTATGCTTCTTATCTCTTCCTCGGGTACACAACGTCTAAAGATTCCATCGGGGCCTCTTTTGAAAAGGAGTGGGTCGTCCCAATAGTAATATTTTAGGTCATGGAAGAATTTCTTCTTCTGTTGGTAGCTTAGATCAGGAGGAAGCACACCAGCAGCTAGGTAATTTACGAAATCTGCATACCAAGGTGCGTCAGATCGGGCTAAAGCTATTTCAGCTAATTTCTCGGTTTCAGAGTTTGGACGGTATGGTTCGAATTCATTTGCTTCTAATTGGGCGATGAGTCTTTCATAAGGGAAATCATCGTCAATTGGTACTTGTTCGGGTTTCAGATTTTCCAATCGAGAGAGGTGGTCTGCTACGACATTTTCAGTGCCTTTCTTATCTTTAATTTCCAGGTCGAATTCTTGCAGTAACAAGATCCATCTCAAAAGTCTTGGTTTAGCGTCCTTTTTGGTTAGGAGGTACCTAATGGCGGCGTGGTCAGTGTATATGATTATTTTGGCTCCTACCAGGTAAGAACGGAATTTGTCTAGTGCGAATACGACAGCTAATAATTCTTTTTCTGTCGTGGCATAATTCATCTGAGCTTCGTCTAGGGTTCTACTTGCATAATATATGACATGTAGTTTCTTATCCTTTCTTTGTCCTAGAACGGCTCCTACAGCATAATCACTCGCGTCACACATTATTTCGAAAGGCTCATTCCAGTCGGGAGGTTGCATGATTGGCGCAGAGATCAATGCTTGTTTAAGCGTTTGAAATGCTTCAGTGCATTTATCGGTGAAAACAAATTCGGCGTCTTTCATGAGTAGTTCAGTTAAGGGTTTGGTTATTTTAGAGAAATCCTTAATGAAGCGTCGGTAAAAACCAGCATGTCCCAGAAAACTTCTTATTTCTCTAACGGTTTTGGGAGGTTGAAGGTTTTCGATAATTTCGATTTTTGCTTTATCAACTTCGATTCCTCTATCGGATACGATGTGTCCAAGTACAATTCCTTGTCGAACCATGAAATGGCATTTTTCCCAATTAAGGACTAGGTTTACGCTTACGCATCGTCTAAGCACCATTTCAAGGTTTTCTAAACATGTTTCAAAACTTCCTCCACAGACAGAGAAGTCGTCCATAAAGACCTCCATTATTCCATCTAGGAAGTCGGCAAATATTGCCATTATGCATCTTTGGAAGGTCGCGGGTGCATTGCAGAGTCCAAAAGGCATTCGTCTATAAGCGAATGTACCATAAGGACAGGTGAATGTGGTCTTCTCTTGGTCGTCAGGGTGGATAGGAATTTGGAAAAATCCGGAGTATCCATCCAGATAACAAAAATGTGAGTGTTTAGCTAAGCGTTCGAGCATTTGATCTATGAAAGGTAAAGGGAAATGGTCTTTTCGGGTAGCTTTATTTAGCTTCCTATAGTCAATGCACATTCTCCATCCAGTTTGGGTACGTTGTGCTACAGATTCTCCTTTTGCATTAGTGATTACAGTGACTCCTCCTTTCTTTGGTACGACGTGAACGGGGCTAACCCATTTACTATCGGATATAGGATATATTATTCCAGCTTCTAGCAGTTTTTGGATTTCCTTTTTAACCACATCGCTCATAATAGGATTTATTCGCCTTTGATGTTCCCTAGAGGTTTTACTATCGTCTTCGAGCATAATGCGGTGCATACACAGAGAAGGGCTTATACCTTTCAGATCTGATATGTTGTATCCTAAAGCGGTAGGGTATTTTCTTAGGACATTAAGTAATTTTTCAGTCTCGGTTCGTCCTAAGTTGGCGTTCACTATAACTGGTCGGTTTAGTTCTTCGTCTAGAAATTCGTATCTAAGATCGGTAGGAAGTGTCTTCAGCTCTATAGCAGGTTTCTTTGGTCCAGGTATAGGATCAGGGGTTAAAGCTAAGCATTCACTCAGGTGGTTATCTTGATATTCCTCACGCCAGTTGTCATCTTCAAAAATTGGCGGCATAGGAATTCTTAGGGTTTCGGTTTCCTTATTTGGTTCGGATTTTATTTCCTTGACACACTCGTCGATTATGTCAGCAGAACAGCATGTGTCAATTATAGAAGGTGCTTTTAGGAATTGGGAAAGGATAAATTCTATTTTCTCTTCTCCTACTTCGAAAGTAAGCTTTCCTCGCTTTACATCTATAATTGCACCAGCGGTTGCTAAAAATGGTCTTCCTAAAATGATCGGGATGTTAGAATCTTCTTGGATATCCATAATGATGAAGTCAGTTGGGATGTAGAATTGACCTACACGAACAGGGATATTCTCTAACATTCCTACAAGATATTTAACTGAACGGTCTGCTAGTTGAAGAGACATTCTTGTTGCTTTAAGCTCACCTAGATTGAGTTTCTTACAGGTCGAAAGAGGCATCAAACTAACACTAGCTCCTAAATCGCACAAGGCTTTCTCTATGATGGTTTTTCCAATTACGCAGGGTATAGAGAAACTACCAGGGTCTTTCAGTTTTGGAGGCATGTTATTTTGGATGATAGCGCTACATTCAGCGGTAAGCGTTATAGTTTCGTTATCCTCGAGTTTCTTTTTGTTTGATAAGATTTCTTTTAAGAACTTAGCGTACGAAGGCATCTCAGTTATGGCTTCTGTGAATGGTATGGTTATGTTTAATTGCTTCAGAAGTTCTACAAATCTTTTAAATTGCGCTTCGGTTTTTGATTTGGCTAATCTTTGAGGGTAAGGAATTTGTGGCTTATAAGACGGGGGTGGAACATAAGGTTTCTCTTTTTCGGGTTCCACTTCGTTATTGTTCTCTTTAGTCTTAGCAGTTTGTTCGTCGGTTGTTTTCTTTTGGGTTTCCTTTGGCTCTTGTTGTGACATGGGTACGTTTTGGGTTCTAGGATCTATGGGTCCATCGTAATTAGTTCCACTTCGTAGTGTTATCGCGTTCGCATGTCCTTTAGGATTAGGTTGTGGTTGAGCAGGAAACGTGCCAGCAGGGGCAGCAGTAGGTGCTTGTTGTTGAGCTACTTGTGAGATTTGAGTTTCTAACATTTTGTTATGCGTAGCTAAAGCATCTACTTTGTTCGATAGTTGTTTTAGTTGCTCGCTATTGTGGATGTTTTGATTCAGGAAGTCTTTATTGGTTTGTTGTTGGGAAGCTATAAAGTTCTCCATCATGATTTCTAGGTTTGACTTCCTAGGGGTGTTTTGAGCAGCTACAGGCGCTTTTTGGTAGCCAGGTGGTACAGCAGGTGCTTGTCCAACCGCGTACAACGCATTGTTGTTCTTATAAGAAAAGTTCGGGTGGTTTTTCCATCCAGGGTTGTACGTGTTAGAATAAGGGTTTCCTTGAGCGTAATTTACTTGATCAGATGGGACTCCAGTCAAGAGTTGGCATTCAGCAACTACATGCCCAGTCAATCCACAAATCTCGCAGTTAGGTGCTACAGCGGCAGCGGTGGCTGAAGGAGTGATGGTTAAATTCTCGATCTTTTGAGTTAAAGCGTCTACTTTAGCGTTAACGCGGTCTATACCACTAATTTCGTACATTCCTCCTTTGGTTTGGGCTTTCTCTAGAGCGGCGCGTTCTCCTCCCCATTGGTAATGATTTTGTGCCATGTTCTCTATGAGTTTGTATGCTTCATCATGGGGTTTGTCCATTAATGCTCCGCCAGCAGCGGCATCTATAGTCATTTTAGTGTTATATAAGAGACCACCATAAAAGGTATGGATGATCAGCCATGGTTCGAGTCCATGATGAGGGCATATTCTAAGCATGTCCTTGTAACGTTCCCAAGCTTCGAAGAGCGATTCGTTATCTTTCTGGGTAAATCCGTTGATTTGACCTCTAAGCATAGCAGTCTTGCTAGGCGGAAAGTATCTTGCTAAGAATACTCTCTTCAATTCGTCCCACGTAGTTATGGAATTGGAAGGCAGGGATTGAAGCCACGCTCTCGCTCTATCTCTCAAGGAGAAAGGGAAAAGGCGTAATCGAATAGCTTCGGAACTAACGTTGTTGGCTTTGATAGTGTCGGCGTATTGCACGAACACGGATAAATGGAGATTGGGGTCGTCTACAGGGCTTCCAGAGAATTGATTCTGTTGAACAGCTTGGACCAGTGAAGGTTTCAGTTCGAAATTGTTCGCTTCAATCGCAGGTGGTGCGATACTTGAATGCGGTTCAGCGCGCGAAGGAGCGGCATAGTCTCTAAGAGGACGAATAGCAGCCATCTCTAACTTCGGGGTGATTTGATTGATTTGATCAGTAAAATCCAATTCCTGATTAATCGGAATTTCTGCTACTTCGGGAAGGTTGCGAGCTCGACGTTTAACGTTAATGAAACGTTCGATCTCGTTAATTCGTTGTATTAAGTCTCCTCCTTGTGAACGAGTATTTGGCATACAATCGTTCAAAAAGAAAGGGAAGAATTTTCCTAGTCTCTACGGTGTAACAGTGAGTTACGATATCGACTTAAATAGTCCCCGGCAACGGCGCCAAAAACTTGATCGCGACTTTACGTGTCTATAAATCTGTTAACTGCAAGTGCACAGTCGTGTCGTGTAGTTTTAAAAGATATCGAATCCACAGGGACTATGAATCGATCTACCGTTATCTAAGGTTACTATGTAAAGCTAGGAGTACTAAAATTTCGATTGTTCCTAAGGGAAAGTGATTGTGAGAAAATAAAGAATAATAATAAAAGACAGGTATCAGTATGTATTTCGTTTAACTACAGGTAATCCGAAGGTCCATTGGCTTTTGCATAATTAAATTAAAAATCTTTACTAATTCAATTGATTAAAAATCCTCGTCTCAAACTTTCGCTCTGTTGAGTCAGACTACTATCCTAATCCTAATGTACGCTTTCGCCATCCCATTAGATTTTAGAAGAGCTTTTTGGAAACAATGTAATTAATAAAATGCCTATTTTACGAGGTTGTTATCTATTTAAATCTCCTAATCTCAAACTTTCGCTCTGTTGACTCGGAACATGCTAATATCCCTAACGTACGCTTTCGCCATCCCGCTCGAGTGTAAAAACAATTTTTGAAAATAAATAAGTCCCAATTAGTTTTAATACGCTTTCGCCATCCTTAAAACTAATGTCCTATGTCTACTATCCAGTTAAAGATCTCAAACTTTCGCTCTATTGATTTTAACCTTTGACCGTCCTAATCCCTCAAACTTTCGCTCTATTGGTTTTAAGACTTACTAATTAAACTAGACATATAAACCAAAAATAAGTGATAATTAATAAAACATAATTTAAGCCAATTTATTTCGGATCCCTACGGTTAACTTACTTTACATACCGACACCTTTAGTATTTTAGCCAGACATATTAATACGATTAAACATACATATATTGGTTCGGTTCATAATAATAAGCATATTAAATGGCATATAATATATCATGCAGATAAATAATATAAATAAGGCGGTAAATAAAAAACCTGAATTAAAATAAATCTGGATTGAATTGAATCTTGAAGTACTCGAACTTCCACCACAGGTTGGCTGGATCGTTCTTCAGAATTTAAATGGCAGAAAATAAAAAACAAGGAAAATAAAGCGATAAATCTAACGTAAGGCTAGATCTATGAAAAGTTCACAAAAATTTCCAGTGTAGAAATCGTTGTGAGAAAATAGACGGTTAAATGAAAACAGAATAAGGAAAAGCAGTTCGCGGTACAATTTCGGCAGCACTTCGTTGGCAGGAAATCAGACACTTTGGACTGAAGTGACTGCCTCTATTTATAGGTGAGGCTTTGCAGTTGCTTTGCGTGAAAAACGGAACTTTTTGCAGACCGGGACTTGGAGACGTGGGTCTCCGTTTCTTCAGGAGGACTTGAGACGTGCGTCTCAAGTGGAGAAAATCTTGGGCAGTTGGAGACGGGCGTCTCCTCTTGGTGACGTGGCAGAAGAGAACGTGGAGACGTGCGTCTCCACTTGCTTGCAGGTCTGGGCCACGCGCCTTTTGATTCATGGTGGGCTAAATATCTCTTTTGGGCCTTTTGGGTCCTAATTGCACCCTTCTTTCACTTCAGCACTCCCTTTTCATCTTTTAGGCATAAATATTGGTCATTTAAGCTCAATTTTCTTTCCTTTTCGCAAATAGTCGAAATTGAAGTGTAAAACCTGAAATAAAGCAAATACACGCGTAATATCATAATAAATTAACATAATAAACGGAAAATGCTATAAATATCTATGGATTTTAGGCTAAATATACGATATAAAATCGTGTTATCAAACCACGATGGAGGGAATTCGACATACGTCAGCCCCACACCAAGAAAAAAGGGTCATATGTGATACTATCCTTAGGAAAAAGCAAAAGAGGTTCAGTCTAAGGAAACTCATGAAGTTCCGATACGACGAAAACCCACCGCTAACGATTTATTCCCGCCAGGTTTGACATGTCCAAAGAAAATTCGAGGTTGCCCTCACTTCTACAAGTTTGAGAATCTAAGGAGTGAAACAAGGTCAGTGGATCTACAAAGGAGATTATCCCTAGGATCAATAGGTGTTTACCGTGCTCACAATTTCAACCCTTACGACCGCTAAGTGTTACTCAAGATAAAAGTTGTACCTTCGGATTAGTAATTCTAATGGGACAACCGTGCAGGTTTTGGAGTCAACTCATTCACTCACTACCATGACTTTCCAGTCACACACTTCTATTTTTAGGGTTATTAACAAACTTGAGGGAGAATGACGAATACAAATAACTAAGTCCAGCTAAACATATGCTTTCAAAGTAAGACCGAGCCGAGGATGTACAGGCATTGTTTCATTTCCCAAACAGTGGAGATATAAGGATGTTAATCCCTAGTTACCCCCTCGAGCCAGGAGTGGATTTTGTTTCTACTTTTCCAAAGAACCTTGATTTTAACCAGGGGCAGGGTAGATGTCAACTAATTCAATGATGTATTTTGGTTGCCAAGAGAATCAGTCAATCCAAGCATAAGGTTCAAGCATATCTTCTTCCTCGCATTCATCCAAGATTGAGGAAGCAATGGAGGTAACATTTACAACACCTTCTTCCTCATTACATCATTCAAGATCGAGGAAGTATCAAAGGCGAAGCTTACAAATCAAAATCAACATAGCAGTCACAACATGCAATATCCAAGAATCAATCTCAAAAGGAGCTTTCAAGAATAAAAAACGCCCGCTAAGTCAAAATGAAAATTCCATAAAAGGAAACAAAAAGACTTAGGCAAAATTGGGGCATCCCGATGGGTCAAATTCAAAAGAATTAGCTCATGCAAAAATAAGGGATAAAAACAAAGGCGAAATACAAAGGATAATCTTGTGACTGCTAAACCATCAAAGCTTCACATCAATGCTTGGATCTTTACAACATATGTCATCAAAGTTTGGATCTCTACTAAGGCTTCTGCTCAACATCGAAACTGAAACGATTCTCTTGTAAACAAAGCACATTCATTGGATTAGGCGAATTTTTAGGATCTGGAGAACATCAAGGAGAAAGGGGTGGGTTAAATAAATTTTGAGCCTTATATTCATTGTTTCTTAAAACATGAACCAGGCCAAGTTACAACATTTAAAAGTCCTAATTGAGGCAAGGTTAACCATGAAAGCATGTTAAGCAGGATTTGTTATACTGACTCCTATGTTTGTTAAAACTATCTCTAACCAATGTGCTTCTTCAAGCATTCTTTCCAAAAACCATCCAGTCCTAATTCATAACGGACTTCGATTTCAGAACTTGCATACGCATTCCATTGGAGCTACTTCTCAAAAGGTACAACACCATCTACGAGTATACACTTAGCATCGAGGAAATCTCGAAATGGGTTAATCAAAGGTGATCATTTCTAATAAAGACCCTGGAGTCGGGGGAACCACATCTAGGGGGTTCTCCTAAACAGGGGCAAAAATTTCAAGGAGCACAGGGGCATACAATCGAACATCCTATTAACTAGGGGCAGTCTTCCTAAGGTTCAATCGACTTGGGGCACATCTCAAAGCAATCTCAAACAGGGGCATGTCAGACATGGGAAGATTCAAATTCAAAGGATAGAACACTATGGATAACCTTCCATGACCTGGAGATCAGGGGCACACCCTTCAATCTAAACATCGAAGCATATGACAAGGCTATTCCCTGGGGCACTTCCTTCATAAGCATCTTTCTCCATGAAAATACTGGGGCAATGGATATCAAATCCGCAAGACACACAACAAAAGAAAAGGCGTTCTCGCACTTTACAACATCGAACAAATCTTTCTCCTAACTACGATCCTCCGAGCTCAAACAAAACAGGTATTGGGAAATCGCGCTAGCATCACACCCCATCCTAGCAAACAGACCTGCAACTCCAGCGAACTATATACGCTTTGACCTACCATTGGAGCATTACACAAATACATACAAATCATGCATTACATACATTGGTTGATACATTACACCGTAACTCTTTATGTGGTCTTCTTTAAGACGAATCTCACGATCCTTTCTAGGAGTTTCCTCAAGCTGTCTTATACAAGACAAATTATCACCATTTCCAAGAACCTCTTTAGGTAGTCTTTTTCAAGACGTTCCCTTTTCTAAGTACCTTTTGAGGTAGTCTTCTGCAAGACATTCTTCTTCTAAGCACCTTTTCAGGTAGTTTTCTTTGAGACATTCTTGTCCTAAGTACCTTTTCAAGTAGTCTTTTTTTCAAAAACAATCCATCATCCCTCTCAGGAACCTCTTCAGGTAGTCTTCTTTAAGACATCTTTCAACCTTTTCAGGTAGTCGTCTTTAAAGACATTCTTCATTCCTTGCTAAGAACTTTTTCAGGTGATCTTATTTAAGACAAATTTCTATCTACTCTAAGAACCTTTCCAGGCAGTCTTCTTCAAGACAAATTTCTATCCATTCTATGGACCCCTTCGGGTAGTCTTCTTCAAGACAAATTTTCATATCCATTCAAAAGACCTTTTCAGGTAGTCTTATAGAAGACATTACTTCGTTTCATTCGTTACATTAGTCCACATATACATGAGCATAAGCATTATCCACCCACTTTCCGATAACCTTACCGATGCCAGTAACCTTACTGAAATATTCTTCCCAATCGCCTAATTGACGCTTTCCGGTAACCTTACCGATGATAGCAACCTTGCTGTTCATTTCACTCATAAAACATATACATACGCATTAGCATATGCATATCATCTGGGGCATTCACATACTACATATCACAGAGGTCCAATTTTCATTAGCAATTCAAATCCTTTCAAAGTCCAGTTCTCGTCCTGGAAAATCATTAAATCCAGTTCCCGTCTGGTAGTCAGTTCCCGTCTGACTATTACATCAAAATCCAAATCACACTACAAAAGCCTAGTCTCCAACCCTCGTGTTGTGAAAGGTGTATTTTCTCCGACCCTATAGTCGTGAGTCTCCAAAACAGGTGAATCTTTTTCATGCAGGTAAGTTCGCTAGAACTATAGCAGACGATCACTCTTATGCAGGTACACTTGTCAGAACCATGGCAAGTAATTCCTTTGGTGCAGGCGAAGTTGCTATGAGCATAGCAAATTAGCCTAAAATGATACAGGTAAATTCTGCGATAACGCTCGCAGATAACCCTGTTGGTGCAGGTGAACTTGCTAGAACTATAGCAAGCAATCCTATAGGGGTCCACAAACTACGAAAACTTACCAGCACTATGGTAAGTGAGAGGTTCACAAACTGCGAGTAGCTTACCAGCACTATGGTAAGTGAGAAGTTCACAAACTGCGAGTAGCTTACCAGCACTATGGTAAGTGAGAGGTTCACAAACTGCGAGTAGCTTATCAGCACTATGGTAAGTGAGAGGTTCACAAGCTGCGAGTAGCTTACTAGAACTATAGTAAGTGAGAGGTTCACAAACTGCGAATAGCTTACCAGCACTATGGTAAGTGAGAGGTTCACAAAATACGAGAAGACTTACTAGAACTATAGTAAGTGAGGGGTTCACAAACTGCGAAAACTTACCAGAACTATGGTAAGTAGGGGTTAACAAACTACGAAGACTTACTAGAACTATAGTAAGTGAGGGGTTCACAAACTGCGAAAACTTACCAGAACTATAGTAAGTGGGGGTTCACAAACTGCGGAAGCTTGCTGACCATAGCAAGCCAATTACACAACCAACAGAAGTTCCTCGCTATTCCTTTTCAGGAACCTTTCCAGGAAGTCTTCTTCAAGACGTATTCCATCCTTTCTAGGAGCTTTTCCAGGCATACAAGATTTTTCAAACGATTCCTCAACTGGGTTTATCGCGTTAGTCCCTCGGCAGTGATATTCTCCAAAACTTCAATAACAATCAAAGGTGTCTTCTTTCTTTTCAGAATTACTAACACACTTCGATCATGCATCATTTCAACTTACATACTTCATTCATACATATTGCATATACATACACCGCTCTCATTTATTTTGAGAAGCTCACTGCATCATGCATCGCATGCATCATAAGCATTGCATAAAGTCAAAACTGCCTTTTCAGGCCACGCTACGATCAAAATGCGTAGCTCCTCAAAAAAAAAAGGAGCATCTGCTTCGCAAAAAAAAAAGAGAGAAAAAAGAGAAGAAGGAGTGAGATTTACCCTGGGTGGCATCTGTAAGCCCATCTCCCACGGAAGTTCTCCTCGATAAATGCAAATTTTAGGGCATTTCAGTGTCCAATCATCTTCTACCTTTAGATCACGATAGGCAGACGTGCCTATCTGATTCTTCAGGTTTAAGAAGATTGAACAGGGGCAGCTGTCATACCCCAAAATTTGCCCTCCGCATTTCATCCTCAATAATTCAAGGTTCAAGGGACTATTCAAAGCAGCATTCTCCTATAAATTGGAATAGAGGTGTGGATAACAGGTATTTTGGGACCCAAGCGCTTGAGCACAATTAACACAAGGGTTTTATCATTTTTGGAGGTATTTCAGGGTTTTACTAACATTTTGATTATTATTTATTTTAACATGACTAACTATTTGTATTTAACATTGTTAATTGTTGTTAATATTAGGATTTTTTAATTAGCTTTTATTAATATTATTATTATTTTTATTAGGTTTTTATTTTTAGTTTTTATTAATTATCATTAGTTTATATTATTATTATTATCATTATTAGTAATTAACATTAGTTAGTATTATTAGTAAATATTATTATTACTAATTATTATTATAGGATTATCTCTAGGATTAATAGGTTTAGTCTTGGTAGGCCCATTAGGTTAAGAAAACAAAAAAAAACTAACTAAAATAGAGGAATATAAAAAAGAGAGAGGATGCTGTAAGGAGGGGGGGAGGCCGCAAAAAACCTTGGCTGGAGAACAGGAAAAAACGTGAAAACTAGTGACCATGGCAAAGGGATTTGGAAGCCAATTCGATCCGTTCTAAAAATCAAATCGTCTCTCTCGGTCCCTCCTGAAGCAATCCCAACCACGCCTTGACCGTAGACAAACGCAAATTGCACTCCACGTTCATAGTTTTGCGGCGTTTTAATTTCGATTTCGTTTTCAGTGATTTATTGACCGTAAACTAATTTTGGTTGCGTGTTTATGCTAGTTAGAGTGTTTGCGACGTCCCTGTGTGTCTTAATTGGAGTTTAGGTGTTTGTATGAAGATCCACCATTGTTAGGGATTAGAAGGTGGAAATTAGGATTTGTTCATAAAGATAAAATTAATCCAAACCAAGGGTACCGGTGGATTCACGGCGGATTTTCGGTTTAAATAGTATATTTAATCGTGATTTATATTCTAGTTTTGTGGAACTGAGGTTGCAGGTACTAGCCATGGCATTATTCGTGCAAAGCTGCGAAGAAGAAGAAGAACAGTCCACACGTGCATTGTATTTTATTTGAATTTGTTCATTTATTTTCATATATGACTGTTTAGAATTGTGAATTTAACACCAATTGTATGCAGCGCGCTTGGCCTGACGAGAAGCTTGGGACCAAAGGGACCTGGGTTCGATTCCAGCGTCCCACATATATTATCCTATTTTACGCAGGATTAATACTAGGATCCAGTGTTTCGTCCCTTATGCATAAGCACCATACACCTTTAATCATCACCGCTGGATGGCACCCAGAACTGATCCAACGCACAGGAATTTGGAGGTTCCACCATGGAGCATCATAGGTGCATCACACAAGATCAAAGCCAGGTTCTCTATATTTTTATTTTCTATTATTTAATTATTTAGATTAATGTCAATTAATTATATTTGATTTAATTTATTTATTTATTTAGGATTAGGTTATAAAATTAGGATTAGGGATGTAATTATTAGGACTTTCCCGATTATTCGATTATGTCGAGTAATTTATTTGATAAATTTTAATTAATATTAAAAATCACAAAAACCCTAGAAAGGTTATAATATTAGGGTTTGCCCAATCCCACCGGCCATTTGGCCAAGGATATTAGGATTTAATTTATTATTCGTTCCAACTAAATCTATTAGTTGCAATGGTTAATAATCGATTAATTTAATTAATCAAATCCTATAAATTGAATAAATTTATTTTGCTAAATGGTTTTAACCATCTTATTGGTTATGATGATTAGCATATTTCCCCTTATCAATTCGTTATTATTTGTAATCGAAACTATCGGTTATGAGGGGTAACGATAAATTAATAAGTTAATAATTAAAATACATCAATTTGCTAAAAGTGATAATCGAATCAATCGATTAGAATTGCCAGCAATCCTTTACTAATCTGTTAACTATGGCGATCGAATCTATTGATCGTTGCGGTTAATAGTGCCATATCAAATCAGGGTTGTACGCCCAAATCTAAAACACACTAAACCACGATACTACGGATTTTCATCCTTTCCAATCAGGCAATTCAAAATGCCCTTTCAAATCGCAAACTACGATAGGCAACTCAAATGCCTTCAAACCATCTCAAATCAAATTTCAATTCTAAGGGCGTACAACCCTTCCCCGAACTACGTTGACTCTGATTCTCCCTAAGGAGATACGTAGGCACTTGGCAACAAGGCGAGTCCCCTTCCTTCAAACCCTAATCATGTCAATGATTAAAATTATTAACCCTATTCTGTTTGTCACTTTTCTTTATATTTTGCCACAAACCTTCATCTTTGAAATGTTAGCCTTTAGGAAAGGGTTGAGGGTGCCTAACACCTTCCCTCGACCTGAATATAGTATCTTACCCTGATCTCTATACTGCGTAGGGTTTCCTATTCGCCCTTCAGAATAGGTGGCGACTCTCTAAGCTATAATTTTTAGGGCAGGTTGCTACACTTAAACATGTCAAACGCTTCACTTTTATTCTTCATTAAGTATACATAAGTATAATCATAGCAATCCTCAATAAAAGTGATAAAATAATGTTTACTATTTCTAGTTAGAGTTCCATCTAATTCACATTTATCATAGTGTTTGAGATCTAGTGGATTGGATTCTTTAATAATTGATTTATGTGAAGTCTTAGTTACTCCATCCGTCTCATAATAAGTGTCTCATTTGCACTTTTTTCATGTCTTAAAATAAATGTCTCTTTAGAAAACCAATGTAACATTTATTAATTTTTTCCATTACTATACCCCTATTTATTAACTTTCACGTTTTTCAACTACTCTACTACATATAAGAAATAAGGGTACTTTAGTAAATAATATTAACTTTATCATTAAAATCAACACATCCAATCATTTTCTTAAGAACCGCGCAAAACTCAAATAGGACACTTATTATGAGACGGAGGGAGTATTTTATCTTAACTACAATACTCACATTTACTTGAATCATTGACATTTAATTTAGGGATTAAGCCTAAGTTGCTTGCATTAGAAATAACTCGCTTATGAACGTGACAAAGTCTAGCATGCCAAATATTAAAATCACCCAAAGAGTAAACGGAAGGAGAAATTTTATTCAAGTCAACGTTTAACTTGAACATGCCATCAGCGGCGTACCCTTTCAAAACAAACATACCATTCTTAGTGATGGTGTACAAATCTGCCCCTATAATTTGACTAAACCCTGCCTTATTTAAAAGAAAACCAAAAACAAGATTCTTCCTAATTTCAGGAACATGCATGACGTCCTTCAAGATCAAAGTCTTTCATGAGGTGAATTTCAGCTCAACATCTCCAATTCCAGCAACATTATTGGTGTGAGCATCTCCTAACAATACTTTCTTATCTTCAATATTAGTGTATGTCTTGAACATAGCACGATCATAGCAGACATGACGAGAGGCGTCAATGTCTATCCACCAACCATCACTTCCTCCAACCATGTTGACTTCAGTGATCATACCTGCTAATGGCTCATCAGTCAAGTTAACTTGAGCATTTGAGCCAGCAATAGATTTAAGCCTGCTCTTTCATTTTTTTGCCATATGAGTCGGTTTTCCACAATTGTAGCAAGTAAAAACTGGAGCGTCATTTTTTTGAGGTGGTGGTTGCTGCCTAGCATATGGAGCAGATGGGGTCCTGGAGGGATTCTCATTCTTAATTCGGTTCGCAGCATTGCAGTTCTGATTCTTTAATGGTTTGCCAGTAGGCTTCAGAACCGCACTAAATCTCTTTTATTTTTAGAAACAACTAAGACTTCATCTTTTTGATATTCTCTCTGAGCTTCCTCTTTAATTCGCAAGTGAGTAATCAGACTCTCGATTGAAAAATCTTTTGTTTTGTGACGAAACACGTTTTTGAAATCTTTCCAACCAGGGGGCAGTTTGTCAATGATAACAGCAATTTGAAATTGTTCATTGAGGGGCATACCTTCTGTAATTATTTCATGAACAATTTTTCGAAGTCCGTGGCTTTGAGCTTCCATCAATTATTCATCCACCATCTTGTAGTTTAAGTAGCGGCTAACAGCATATTTCTTTGCACCTGCTTCTTCAGTATCATATTTCTTGCAGAGCTCCCCAAACCTGTTTAGCAGTCTTGTAATTATTGTAGTAATCATACAAGTCATCAGCAAGACTGTTCAGAATGTGGTTTTTGCATAGGTAATCATACTCTTGCCATAGGGCGATTTCTTTTCGGAGCTATAAGTTATTTGCTGCGGCTTTAGCTTTTGTAGCAGAGTATAATTCAGACGTTTTGGAAGTTCCGTCTGATTTAGCAGTTGACTTATCATTAGTTAGGTCGATTGATCCAGAAAGAACAACAGGGATATCCTCAGTCAGAACGTGGGCAACCTTTTTCAAAGTTAAGAAAAATTTCATCTTAGCTTGCCAACGTTTGAAATTAGATCCCTCAAACTTTATTGGTTTGTCATTCACAGTAGCGGACACAGTATTACCAATACTTCCCTCAGTAGACATGACAGTCACAAAAAACATCTTAAAATTATTGTTTCGGTTTTAGAAAATATTGCCACGAAGGAAGTTATCGGCTGAGTCGCGGATTAGTACGCTTTCGTTTAGACGTTTTGCGGTACTGCCAAAAATTATGCAAAGCAGCTCTTAATAACCACGACGCCTCCAGGAAAAAACAGCTCGTTCAAGAAATACGATTCTCACTTGCGCCATGATAAATCTTTCTAAGTGATACACCTTTAGATTGTATAACAACCAGTCGTAGTATCTGAAATTAATCCAGTCGAAAACAGAAAAAGAAAATGTTTAGATAAAGGAGAGTAGGGAGAGAGAAAAGAGAATTCTGGAGTAAGTTGCAAATGAACGGAAGAACTCTATTTATAGGCAAAATATCCAACTAAGTGGAGAAAAATCGTGGGAGAGTGAGACTGACCCAGTCAAACTAGCCGTTTTTTACTTGGTCAGCAAGTCACACGTATGACTCTTGGAGGGCAAGCGACCCAGTCAAAAACTAGGTTAAAAGCCGAGTCGGCCGAACACCAATTTATGGGTGTGTCCTCACTCCTTTACAAAATTGTTAATGCCTTTGGGCCAAACACCAATTGTTCAAGTTGGAATATATATATATATACAATACTAATAATTGTACTCCCTCCTATGTGGGACTAAAATAAATCCTTTCAAATTCATTTGATATCAATAAATCATTCCAATCTCCATTCCAAGTTAAAATCATACCAAGAATTTCAGCAATGATACTCGGGTTCTAAAAAAATAATAATAAGAGTACTATTGTGAAGGTTTTCTGAATTTAATTTCTCTACCATGTGCAGTTATGTATTTGGAAAGTTATCAATAAATTAAGAACAAAAACTGACATACAATTAGGGGTGGCAAAATGGATGGATTGGATGAATTTGGATTGGATTGTTAATGGATGGATCAAAACGATCCATTAATCCATTAACAATCCACTAAATTTTCTTTTGAAAAATCCAATCCAATCCATCCACTAAGGGATATAATCCATCCAATCCATCCATTAAGGTATTTCTAATGGATGGATATCCATCCATCCATAAAATTAACTTAAATTCTTTTTTTTTATTAATTTTACAAAAACAATTTTTTTATGAAACTTTTTAAAAGAATTTTAATTATAAATATTTGTCTCTATAGTAACTCTAATCAACTAACGTCTTGATTAACTTTACTTTTTTTATTAACTTTCTAATTCTAACCAACTAACTTATCGAAAGAAAATTAAAATTCATTGTGTCGCAATTAAACTATTTTAACATGAATGTTAAATTAAATAAATTCAATGCGTACCAATTAAGCAATTTTAACGTTAATATTAAATTAAATATAGACAAGGTATCTAGCATCATTAATTTTTTTCAAGGAGATACTGTACATATTGTATCATTAATCCCGCATCATCAATTTTAACGTTAATACTAACGTTAATATTCATACTTTTTTACATTATGATACAGGAAAGAAAATTTATGGGTGTGAATATTATGAGAAACAAAAATGTTAAAAAATTGTTTAATTTTAAATTTTTCATGTTTTTTAATAAAAAAGTAATTTAATAAGTAATAAACTAAAATCCATTGGATTTATAAAATGAGATGGATGGATTGAATCCATCCATGTAGTTTGATGGATGGATTGAACCAATCCATTAAATTTGTTTTTTTGGTTAATGGATGAATTGGATGGATAAATTATTGGATGGATTGGATGGATATTCTCTTAATAGATTTTATTGCCACCCCTACATACAATATTTGGAAATTCCACATCTTAGATCTGAATATAAGAAAAGCAAAAAAGTTTAGTATAACAAAATCATGTGATTGTGATATTCTCGAAACCAAAAAAATTTCAAATAAGCTACCGTGACAGTGAAGAAACTGATGTAGGGCCAAAACATGGTGTCTCTGTTCAACGTTAGATATTAGAAACTCCCGAAGAACAATGACTTCTCCAATGCTCAAACTTTTGATAACTATGCTTCTTTGCAACCCTGTCATTTCAAGCATCAGGTAAAATCCGCATTATCTGAATTTGTGCTCTGTACTTAAAGTATATGTTTTATTGTGCATTATCTTATTTGATTATGATGAGTTATTGTGAAATTTCAGGACACCAGACACCAGACGATGAGTTGCAAAGGGCCATGGATTGGGCTTGTAATGTTGGTGGAGCAGATTGCAGCAAGATAAAACCGGACCAACCATGTTATCTTCCAAATACAATCAAGGATCATGCTTCTTATATCTTCAACAATTACTATTAGAAGTTTAAGAACAAAGGAGGATCTTGTTATTTCAACTCTGCTGCATTAATCAATGCTCTTGATCCAAGTAAATAATATCTTTATTTTTTAAAATTTTTTTATTTATATGGTTTTGAAAGATTATCAATTGCAATGATATACTTTTCTCTTTGTTCAACGACAGGCCATGGCTCTTGCAAGTTTGAGTTTATCCCTTGAATGAAGTTTGGAGTAAATTGTTTTCTCAAAGTGAAGACAGTAACAAAGTCAGTGAAATATTCGGCAAGTGTCTTATAAATTAATGTTGTATCATATCTTGATATTTAAACATATCATGTCAAAGAGACATTGAATTCTTATTTTTCTGCAACTTAAATTATTGGCGTCTGTCAATCGGGTTTTCTAACTTTTTAAATTTCTTTATAGCATCTAACTTTCTACAAAACAAGAGTTACTTATGAAGCTAATACAAACATTTGCTCTTAAGACAAGGAAAGTGCATTAAAACTACATTATGAATATAAAAAAAGTCATTGCTAGAGCAGCTGATAACCGCATAGTTCAGAAATTACGCAATAACTAGTTTGGACAAATCCCTAGACTTAATCCATGAACTGACTGCTACCTGTGTAGTCAAAAACCAGCCAGCCTTATCGGGAGACTCCCGAAATGGAGCGTTGAGTTCCTTCAAATGCGACTCAATAACACCTGCCAAACCTTTCTCGGAATACCTGTGCTTCCCGTGACCAGTGTTGATCCCGAGTAGAGGCGGAAGGTCCTCTCCAGATTCAAAAGACTTAGCCAAGTCATTTATCCAAACATGAAATGCTGTCAGTGCAGATCCAGCTGAAAGACCCTTTAAGTGCAATGACCACTGAGTTTGAGATCTGGATTGTAAATCTGTATATATCTCAAGTGTCAAACCAAGGTCAAGAAGCACACATGCTTTGTCCAGCAAATCCAAGTTGATACAAATATCAATCAGAGAATTGCAAAATGCCCTCCTTACTCCATTAGTAATTGAGCCAAAGAGTTCTATTGCATCTATTTTGAACTCTCCATCACCCTCCAGCCCTTCCACCAAATATCTCACCACCGACCCAAGTTTCGGGTTAGCCTTTGCCACACAATCTGTTAGCTTACCAAGTTCTTCTTTTGGTGTTTGGGACATAACATTCAGAAGACAATCGCAGAATTGATCGTTCGGTTCAATGCCCATATCCAATAGCTGATTAAATGTTTTCACAACATCATCAACACGCTTGGCTTTTCCATAGCATTGGGCGAGCGAAGTCAGAACCAAAATATCAGGCTCAAATCCAGATTCATTCATTTCAGTCATCAACCTTTCAGCCTCTTCAACTTTCCTAATGCAGGAATATAAAGTAATCAACGATGAGAATGTCCAACTGTCCGGACAGCAAGTATCACAACCTTTCATGTCTTCAAAAATTTCAATCGCTTGCTCAGTGTAACCAACATCAGCACATGTAGCTAAAAGGGTATTATAAAGACGCGTATCCAAATCCATTCCCTTTTCCTTCATTTCCTTATACACAGCAAGAGCATCTTCACAAAACTGCGCTCTACCATAGGCATGTATGAGAGACGCATAGGTTGCACGATTAGGAATTAGTCCATTATTTATCAACTCTTTATATATACTCTTGGCCTGCCATGGCCTCTTAGCTCTCCCCATGGCATCCAAAAGAGTGGTATAAACAATCAAGTTAGGCTTAACACCAAGAGCCTTCATTTCTTCAAAGATATTCAAACATCCATCATAATTCCCCGCCACCCTATACATCTTAATCATCGTAGAGAACGTCACATTATCAAGTCGCCATTTCTCAGTCCTCGCACGATCATACAAGCTCACAGCCATATCAATATAACCCGCTTTCCCATAAGAATCAATCATAACCGCATACGTAACATCATCCGGCTCAATTCCAAACGACGGCATCTTCTCAAACCACTCCACAGCCTTATTCGGCAAATTACAAGACCTCGCGCAGCTAATTATAGTCGAAAAAGTAACATTATTCGGCTTCACCCCTCGGTTAACCATTTCATCAAACACCTTCTCTGCACCATCGAAATCCCTACACTTTCTAAACACCTTGAGTGTAACATTATAAAGAACCACCTCTCTAACACCTCTAATCTTGCTCTGTATATACCGAAGAACAAAAGGTACAACAACAGAATTCTCCATGTTATTGATGATAATCACAGCGTCTTTTTCTATAAGATTATCTCCTAAACTCTCAAAAATTCTAGAGACATCATCTATATTGGGATCGCATGAATCCAAAGAGTTGGAAAGCTTGGCAAGAGAAGTGTACCTTGCATCATAAGATTTCTTCCCGAACTGTTTGGCTCTGGGGCTCTTGGGATTGACCCATATGTGACTGTTTTTCGAGGGAGTAGATTTCGCAACTGGGTTATCAAAATTTGCGTCTTTTTCGGATTGTTGTTGTGGAATGGGTTGTTGTAGGGAGACATGGTTGGATTGGAGAATGATTTTGGATTGAGGAGTGAGAGAAGAAGGAGAGTTTCGAAGTTTGGGTTTGCTGGAAGAGAGAGAGAAGGAGGGTGGGTCGTGGAAGAGAGAGGAAGCAGAAGAGGAGCAAAGACGGTAAGCCATTTTCTGTGTTAGAGCATCTTTAGATGAATTATAAGAAACTAAAATGAATATAATAAATTATTATTTTTTTATGACCCCATATATTTATATTTATTTATTTGTAATTATTTTTAATAGTGAACTCAAAACTATAAATTAATTATCTTTCGATCTTAATAATATAAAATTATTATTTTTATGACAAATAATGTTTAGTTGCCGTTGCTTCTATAGTGCATCCAAAATTATGCAAAAGTATATATGATGCCACATCATCCTTCTATAATGGTGATTGTCTACAAACAACGTTAACTATAAGCAATTTTTGTGTTAGCTAACCAGCATTAAAGATGCTCTTACGTGGAAGAGAGAGGAAGGAGAAGAGGAGCATAAAACTTGCAAATTCAGATCGCCTGCAGTCAAAATATTGCCAGCATCCCCGCATTCAGTACATTCAGTATTGTTAGATCAAGATCAGACGATTTAGAGTTTAATGTAATTTTTTATTTGTTTTAAATTAAAATAACAAACTTAACCATAAACAATAGTAAAAAAAACTAAACAAAAACTAAATACTTAACTTTAAGCAATATTAAGAGTAAGAAATACCTGACTTATAACAATTTGGAAACGCTCCTGCACCATTGGAGGCGGTCCTTGTTCTTGAGTATAGACAGGAAAATAAGGCGAAGACGGGACTCCCAAATACTCCCTTCAAGAACAGCCAATTCAAGTCAATAAATAAGACTAAGATAAAAGATATAACACATCGATAAGGAAAAAAATTCCACCTTATGGGCCAAATACCCTGACGAAAACTCCTCTCAGGTCCCCATAATTCATCACCATACACGACTTTCTGGGGAGATTTTAGAGTAGTCTTTCTAAATTCTACAAATTTCCTCAATTTCCTGCAAATCATAGTAGAGTTTTATCCAATGGTTAAAAATAAATATCCAAATAGGTTTTATCCCCTTGATAGAAATCAAAGAGCAACAAATTGAAAAACCTTGAAAACTAAAATTTTAGAAACACCTGCAAATAAAATGGAGAAGAAAGAATCAGAAACGCATTGTAGAGAGAAAAACGGAGAAAATTGCTTGCGGATCTTTTCCAACTCGAAATAAAACATTACGAAAATGCGGTGGCGGAACAGCCATGGGTTCCAGATGGTTTCCAATTTTACCTTGCATCACCATTCGGAGTCGAAGGTTGTTATTGGCAGTGGCGAGGGTAAAAACTTCTCCGATGAGAGTGTTTGGCAGCGGTAAGGGTGAGATGAAATAGAAGCTTAAAGGAAGGTGAAGAACGAACGGTTGAAGAGGGAAATAAATAGTGTGTTATAAAGTGAGACTAAGAGAGAAACATGGTGTGTTTAAAAAACACGAAATTTTGGTGGATGGAGTACATTGTGTGTTGTGATTATTAAATGAAAAACTTTGTAAATAGAATTTGTCTCTTGGTTTCTCCATGTATTACATAGAGAGTAGTAATAAATAACTGGATGTATTAATGACAATATAATTTGTAGTGTAATTTGAATTTAATTAGACAATTGATTTATTATTAAAGATTAATAAATAAATATAAATTAAATTTGAATACCGATGAAAATCCAAATAAAATAAAAAACAATTAAAAATAAATTATAACAAATATAGTAAGATTGTCTAAAATAGAAAATTTTAAAATAGTAAAGTGTCTAAAATGCTGACACTTGGCAAACTTGCCAAAATTCTCATATTGCTTTATTCTATTGTATGATATCAAACTTTTAATATAAATGTGACAATGTTTAACTACAGTGAACAATTGTGCAGTAAAGGTTACATCGTAGTTTTTGATACTCTTAGTTATTTAATTGAGCATAAGGCAAGTAAGGACTTTGTGTTTAAGCGTTCTAGGATGGCCAAAGATGCTTGCATATTTTGTCTGTCTAACACTTTCACCAGTATTCTTAAATAGTTTCATGCTTGGATCAAATGGTGTGTTCGTTGGTTTATAGTCAAGTAATTATATTTCTTTAAGATCTTTTCCACATAATATGATTGATCCAAAGAAATTCATTTTTCGGATCTTGTGACCTTGATACCAAGAATCACACTCGCTTCTCCGAGGTCGTTCGTATCAAAGTTGTTGCATAACAATGATTTCATAACATTAACGGCCTGAAAGTTTGATCCAAATATGAGTAGATAGTCTACATATAGACATATCATATGATAGTGCAGATGTGATTCTTATATTTGTAATAAACGCATTTGTCACTTTCATTCCCTTTGTACCCATTTAATATCATTAATTTATCAAACTTTTCATGTCATTGCTTAGGAGCTTGTTTTAGTCCATACACTTATCTAACTTGCAGACCTTGTTTTCTTGTCCATGGTCACAAAACCTCCAGGTTGTTCCGTATAGATTTCTTCTTCTAAGTCACCATTTAAAAAAGTTGTTTTAACGTCAATTTGGTGTACTAGTAAGTTATAAATAGCAGCAATTGAAATAATTACCTTAATGAATGTAATTCTAGTGACTTTAGAGAAGGTGTGGAAGAAATCTACATTTTCTCTTTGTCTAAAATCCTTGGCTACAAGGCAATCCTTGTATTTATCAATAGTTCCATCAGGTTTTAGTTTCTTTTTCAAAACGCATTTACAACCCATTGGTTTGCAACCAGGAGACAAGTCTACTAGGTACCAGGTCTTGTTAAACTCTAGAGAGTCTATCTCATCATTGATAGCTTCTTGCCATAAATCTGCATCCAGAGATGATAATGCTTCTTGAAGATTTATTGGATCTTCTTCTACATTATAAGCCGCATAATCGTGCTCATTGTCTTTAGCAACTCTTACTCTTTTACTTCTTTGAAGTTAGGTTTCTACGTTATTGTTGCTTTCTGTACTTCTTATCACAAGAATGTGACTTGATTGGGTGCCCCACTATTTCTCGATTTGAAAGGAAATTTTTCTTCATAGAATTAAACATCATTTGATTCTATGATCACTTTTGCAATTAGGTCATAAAACCTTCATGGCTTACTGTTTGGTACATACCCAATGAATACATTCATAGGCTCTACTAGCGAGTTTAACTCGTTTCAGATATGTAGCAACCAATTTGAAATTTTATAAAACAGTCGCAACCCTTAATTTATTTAAAAAAAGGAAGAAAAAAAAGGGAAAACTTTATAGGTGTTGAGATTTGGGTAAGTAAGTAAATTAGGTAAATGGAAGGTGTTAGACACTCTTTGCCTCCCTTGTATCCAAGGGGGTCCATTTAGTCTTTAGGTTTTTTTAAAGTATTTGGGCGTTGTTCGTACGAACAACTACCTTGACAATTGTTGACTAATAGATTTTTTTAAAAAGAAAGCCTCATGTAGCATCATTGGCAAAAAAAAAAACAAAGTTTTGAAAAATTAAAAAGGGTGGTCTCATATGAAGTCATTGTCCAAAAATTTGATAAAAGAGTTTTAAGAGAATTATATTTTAATAGGTGAGACCTCATACATTGGCCAAAATAAACGTTTTTTTAGAAAGGGAGGCCTAAAGTATCATCATTGGCCAAAAGGGAAGGTAAAGCCAAAAGATTTTGAAAAAAAAAAAAAACAAAGTTTTGATAGGGGGCTCATGTAGAAATCATTGACCCCAAAAAGGATTGAAAGCAACACCAATAAAAATAAAAAAGTGTTTGAAAAAGTTTATGAGAAAATGTGAAATTGCTGAATTTTTTGGATGAAGAAATACAGTGGATAAGAGCCATATTTATATATTTGAAAATTAGGTCAAAACACCAAAAAAGCAAATTACCCAACATAAAAAGCCCAAAGTTTGATATTTTTGAAAAAGAAAATAAAATTAGTAACAAAACCAATTTTTTTTTTTAACATGTGCAATGGTGGAATTTGAACCCGTGACATTATACTTGCAAGCTCTTCTCCCTTATCAATTATGCTATGCTTAATTATTCAAATTAAAAGACAGTTTAAAGTATATAAGGAAGAGCAAGCATTTGTTATTGTTTTAAAATATAAATATTTTGAAATAAACTTTTTTATATTTTTTTATATCCAAACCAAATGTTAATAAAACCCAAAACAAACAAAAAAAATTTATAAACTCCAATTTGTTAGTGTAAATAAACCAAAAAAATTTAAAATAAAAAATGTTATTGTAAACTAACTAAAGAAATTATTAATCCACAATGTAAATAAACCAAAGAATTTTATAAAAAAGCCAATTTTAAAGATTATGTGATTTTTTTGAAACGGGGTGGAGAAATTTGGGTATGACAGTTGTCCCTATATAATTACTCTTTGATCGAAGGGTGCGAGAGTACGTAGTTCTCACACGTTCGAATCGAATGGTTATTAAATACCGCAAGACTCCAAGATTTGTCTAGAAGTTTAAAAGTACCAGGCGAGAACTGGTTACCGAACGAGAATTTGATTTTGATGGCTTGCCAGGCAGGAACTGGGCTTTTAAATTAATGTGCCAGAGGGGAACTGGGCTTTACACCAACATCAGTAGGGTTACTGGAATAATATCAATTCGGTGGCTAGAAAAAGTAAATTGAACAGCAAGGTTGCCATCATCGGTAAGGTTACCGGGATACGTCAATCGGGTGATTGGGGTGAATATCTCAGTAAGGTTATTGACATCGGTAAGGTTACCCAAAAAAATCAATCAAGCAATTGAGAAGAATATATCAACAAGGTTATTGGCATCAGTAAGGTTACCGAAAAACATCAATCAGGCGATTGGGACGAATATCTCAGTAAGGTTACTAGCATCGGTAAGGTTACCAAAAAACATCAATCATGCGATTGGGATGAATATCTCAGTAAGGTTACTAACATCGGTAAGGTTACCGGAAAACATCAATCAGGCGATTAGGATGAGTATCTCAGTAAGGTTACTGACATCGATTAGGTTACCGAAAAATTAATCAGAAATCAATCATGAAATATAAGGTCTTATTTCACAAATATATGTTATCAATATAATTGTATTACTTATTCAATTTTAACATATTACTATTATTTATAGTCAAATTCTATTAGGTTCAAATTATATTAATTCAAATATTTTTATAAAAGATACATAAACGAAAATAATATTTGTAAACTGGAAAAAATTTATTATTGATCTAAATATTTTTACATACGAAAAATGGTATTTATGATTCAAAAAAGTTTTATTAAAAAAAAAGATATGAAAAAAAACTATTATTGATTTAAATATTTTTATATACGAAAATTTACAATTGATTCAAATATTTTTTTAAACGATACCTAAACATAAATAATATTTGTATATGGAAAAAATCAATTAATGATCTAAATATATTTATATATTTAAAACGGTATTTCTGATCCAAAAAATTGATTCAAAAATTATATACGTGAAAAAATTTTATTATTGATTTTAATATTTTATATACGAAAATTTACTATTGATCCAGATATTTTTCTAAATGATACCTAAACATAAATAATATTTATATACGAGAAAAAATATTATTAATTTAACTATTTTTATATATCAATAATGGTATTTAAGATCCAAAAATGATATCAGAAAAAAATTATTTATTTAAATATATTATATACAAAAGAACTATTATTAATTTAAATATTTTGTCTTTTTTAACCTTCTATTAAAAATAAATGTATTAAATAAATAAATACAGGTTTTTGTTACTAGTATCTTATATTAAAACATATCAAAGTGACATTGAATTCTTATTTTTCTGCAATTCAAATGGTTGGCGTATGTTAATCGGGTTTTCTAACTTTCTACAAAACAAGAGTTACTTATGAAGCTAATGCAAAAATTTCCTCTCAAGACAAGGAAAGTGCATTAAAACTACATTATGAATATAAAAAAGGCATTGCTAGAGCATCGGATAACCGCATAGTTCAGAAATTACGCAACAACTAGTTTGGACAAATCCCTAGACTTAATCCATGAACTGACTGCTACCTGTGTAGTCAAAAACCAGCCAGCCTTATCGGGAGACTCCCGAAATGGAGCGTTGAGTTCCTTCAAATGCGACTCAATAACACCTGCCAAACCTTTCTCGGAATACCTGTGTTTCCCGTGACCAGTGTTCATCCCAAGAAGAGGCGGAAGGTCCTCTCCTGATTCAAAAGACTTAGCCAAGTCATTTATCCAAACATGAAATGCTGTCAGTGCAGCTCCAACGGAGAGACCCTTTAAGTGCAAAGACCACTGAGTTTGAGACTTGGATTGTAAATCGGTATATATCTCAAGTGTCAAACCAAGGTCAAGAAGCACACATGCTTTGTCCAGCAAATCCAAGTTGATACAAATATCAATCAGAGAATTGCAAAATGCCCTCCTTACTCCATTAGTAATTGAACCGAAGAGTTCTATCGCATCTACCTTGAACTCTCCATCACCCTCCAGCCCTTCCACCAAATATCTCACCACCGACCCAAGTTTCGGGTTAGCCTTCGCCATACAATCTATTATCTTACCAAGTTCTTCTTTTGGTGTTTGGGACATAACATTCAGAAGACAAACGCAGAAATGATCGTTCGGTTCAATGCCCATATCCAATAGCTGATTAAATGTCTTCACAACATCATCAATACGCTTGGCTTTTCCATAGCATTGGGCGAGCGAAGTCAGAACAAAAATATCAGGCTCAAATCCAGATTCAATCATTTCACTCATCAACCTTTCAGCCTCTGCAACTTTCCCAAAGCGGGAATATATGGTAATCATCGACGAGAACGTCCAACTGTTCGGACAGCAAGTATCACAACCTTTCATGTCTTCAAAAATATCAAACGCTTGCTCAAGTAAGCCAACCTCAGCGCACATAGCTAAAAGGGTATTATAAAGACTCGTATTCAAATCCATTCCCTTTTCCTTCATTTCCTTATACATAACAAGAGCATCTTCACAAAACCGTGATATACCATAAGCATGTATGAGAGACGCATAGGTTGCTCGATTTGCAATTAGTCCATTACTTATCAACTCTTTATATATACTTTTGGCCTGCCTTGGCCTCTTAGCTCTCCCCATGGCCTCCAAAAGAGTGTTATAAACAACCAAGTTAGGCTTAACACCAAGAGCCTTCATTTCTTCATAAATATTCAAACATGCATCATAATTCCCCGCCACCCCATACATCTTAATCAACGTAGAAAACGTAACATCATTCGGCTCAATTCCAAACGACGGCATCTTCTCAAACCATTCCACAGCCTTATTCGGCAAATTACAAGACGTCGCACAGCTAATTATAGTCGAAAAAGTAACATTATCCGGCTTCAGCCCTCGGTTAACCATTTCATCAAACACCTTCTCTGCACCATCGAAATCCCTACACTTTCTAAACACCTTGAGTGTAACATTATAAAGAACCACCTCTCTAACACCTCTAATCTTGCTCTGTATATACCGAAGAACAAAAGGTACAACAACAGAATTCTCCATGTTATTGATGATAATCACAGCGTCTTTTCCTATAAGATTATCTCCTAAACTCTCAAAAATTCGAGAGACATCATCTATATTGGGATCACATGAATCCAAAGAGTTGGAAAGCTTAGCAAGAGAAGTGTACCTTGCATTATAAGATTTCTTCCCGAACTGTTTGGCTCCGGGGCTTTTGGGAGTAGATTTCGCAACTGGGTTATCAAAATTAGCGTCTATTTCGGATTGTTGTTGTGGAATGGGTTGTTGTAGGGAGACATGGTTGGATTGGAGAATGGTTTTGGATTGAGGAGTGAGAGAAGAAGGAAAGTTTCGAAGTTTGGGTTTGCGGGAAGAGAGAGAGAAGGAGGGTGGGTCGTGGAAGAGAGAGGAAGCAGAAGAGGAGCAAAGACGGTAAGCCATTTTCTGTGTTAGAGCATCTTTAGATGAATTATAAGAAACTAAAATGAATATAATAAATTATTATTTTTTGAGTCTAAAGGTAGTGCACTGAAAGTGTAAACAAACTTTACACATACATCCAATCAAAATCCTTACACTTGCCATGTCATATTAATTTTTTAAAATTAAAATTGTGTTTTAATTGGATGCATGGTTGTGATTGGTTGACAGTGTAAAAATATTTTAAACTGTCAGTGCATATCCCTTTTTCTCTTATTTTTTTATGACTCCATATATTTATATTTATTTATTTGTAATTATTTTTAATAGTGAACTCAAAACTATAAATTAATTATCTTTCAAT
The DNA here is from genome assembly GCF_029867415.1 of Vicia villosa. NCBI lineage: Eukaryota > Viridiplantae > Streptophyta > Magnoliopsida > Fabales > Fabaceae > Vicia > Vicia villosa. The sequence continues at coordinate 2,683,261 of NC_081180.1, read as the reverse complement.
CTTAATAATATAAAATTATTATTTTTATGACAAATAATGTTTAGTTGCCGTTGCTTCTATAGTGCATCCAAAATTATGCAAAAGTATATATGATGCCACATCATCCTTCTACAATGGTGATTGTCTACAAACAACGTTAACAATAAGCAATTTTTGTGTTAGCTAACCAGCATTAAAGATGCTCTTATGTGGAAGAGAGAGGAAGGAGAAGAGGAGCATAAAACTTGCAAATTCAGATCGCCTGCAGTCAAAATATTGCCAGCATCCCCGCATTCAGTACATTCAGTATCGTTAGATCAAGATCAGACGATTTAGAGTTTAATGTAATTTTTTATTTGTTTTAAATTAAAATAACAAACTTAACCATAAACAATAGTAAAAAAAACTAAACAAAAACTAAATACTTAACCTTAAGCAATATTAAGAGTAAGAAATACCTGACTTATAACAATTTGGAAACGCTCCTGCACCATTGGAGGCGGTCCTTGTTCTTGAGTATAGATAGGAAAATAAGGCGAAGACGGGACTCCCAAATACTCCCTTCAAGAACAGCCAATTCAACTCAATAAATAAGACTAAGATAAAAGATATAACACATCGATAAGGAAAAAAATTCCACCTTATGGGCCAAATACCCTGACGAAAACTCCTCTCAGGTCCCCATAATTCATCACCATACACGACTTTCTGGGGAGATTTTAGATTAGTCTTTCTAAATTCTACAAATTTCCTCAATTTCCTGCAAATCATAGTAGAGTTTTATCCAATGGTTAAAAATAAATATCCAAATAGGTTTTATCCCCTTGATAGAAATCAAAGAGCAACAAATTGAAAAACCTTGAAAACTAAAATTTTAGAAACACCTGCAAATAAAATGGAGAAGAAAGAATCAGAAACGCATTGTAGAGAGAAAAACGGAGAAGATTGCTTGCGGATCTTTTCCAACTCGAAATAAAACATTACGAAAATGCGGTGGCAGAACAGCCATGGGTTCCAGATGGTTTCCAATTTCACCCTGCATCACCATTCGGAGTCGAAGATTGTTATTGGCTGTGGCGAGGGTAAAAACTTTTCCGATGAGAATGTTTGGCAGCGGTAAGGGTGAGATGAAATAGAAGCTTAAAGGAAGGTGAAGAACGAACGGTTGAAGAGGGAAATAAATAGTGTGTTATAAAGTGAGACTAAGAGAGAAACATGGTGTGTTTAAAAAACACAGAATTTTGGTGGATGGAGTGCATTGTGTGTTGTGATTATTAAATGAAAAACTTTGTAAATAGAATTTGTCTCTTGGTTTCTCCATGTATTACATGGAGAGTAGTAATAAATAAGTGGATGTATTAATGACAATATAATTTGTAGTGTAATTTGAATTTAAATAGACACTTGATTTATTATTAAAGATTAATAAATAAATATAAATTGAATTTGAATACTGATGAAAATCCAAATAAAATAAAATAAAACAATTAAAAATAAATTATAACAAATATAGTAAGATTGTCTAAAATAGAAAATTTTAAAATAGTAAAGTGTCTAAAATGCTGACACTTGGCAAACTTGCCAAAATTCTCATATTGCTTTATTCTATTGTATGATATCAAACTTTTAATATAAATGCGACAATGTTTAACTACAGTGAACAATTATGCGGTAAAGGATACATCGTAGTTTTTGATACTCTTAGTTATTTAATTGAGCATAAGGCAAGTAAGGACTTTGTGTTTAAGCGTTCTAGGATGGCCAAAGATGCTTGCATACTTTGTCTGTCTAACAGTTTCACTTGTGTTCTTAAACAGTTTCATGCTTGGATCGAATGGTGTGTTCGTTGGTTTATAGTCAAGTAATTATATTTCTTTAAGATATTTTCCACATAATATGATTGATCCAAAGAAATTCATTTTTCGGATCTTGCGAACTTGATACCAAGAATCACACTCGCTTCTCCGAGGTCGTTCGTATCAAAGTTGTTGCATAACAATGATTTCATAACATTAACGGCCTGAAAGTTTGATCCAATTATGAGTAGATCGTCTACATATAGACATACCATATGATAGTGCAGATGTGATTCTCATATTTGTAATAAACGCATTTGTCACTTTCATTCACTTTGTACCCATTTAATATCATTAATTTATCAAACTTTTCATGTCATTGCTTAGGAGCTTGTTTTAGTCCATACAGATACTTATCTAACTTGCAGACCTTGTTTTCTTGTCCATGGTCACAAAACCTCCAGGTTGTTCCATATAGATTTCTTCTTCTAAGTCACCATTTAAAAAAGTTGTTTTAACGTCAATTTGGTGTACTAGTAAGTTATAAATAGCAGCAATTGAAATAAGTACCTTAATGAATGTAATTCTAGTGACTTTAGAGAAGGTGTCGAAGAAATCTACATTTTCTCTTTGTCTAAAACCCTTGGCTACAAGGCGATCCTTGTATTTATCAATAGTTCCATCAGGTTTTAGTTTCTTTTTCAAAACGCATTTACAACCCATTGGTTTGCAACCAGGAGGCAAGTCTACTAGGTATCAGGTCTTGTTAAACTCTAGAGAATCTATCTCATCAATGATAGTTTCTTGCCATAAATCTGCATCCAGAGATGACAGTGCTTCTTGAAGATTTATTGGATCTTCTTCTACATTATAAGCCGCATAATCGTGCCCATTGTCTTTAGCAACTCTTACTCTTTTACTTCTTTGAAGTTCGGTTTCTACGTTATCGTTGCTTTCTGTACTTCTTATCACAGGAATGTGACTTGATTGGGTGCCCCACTATTTCTCGATTTGAAACGAAATTTTTCTTCATAGAATACAACATCATTTGATTCTATGATCACTTTTGCAATTAGGTCATAAAACCTTCATGGCTTACTGTTTGTTGCATACCCAATGAATACATTCATAGGCTCTACTAGCGAGTTTAACTCGTTTCGGATATGTAGCAACCAATTTGAAATTTTATAAAACAGACGCAACCATTAATTTATTTAAAAAAAGGAAGAAAAAAAAGGGGAAAACTTTATAGGTGTTGAGATTTGGGTAAGTAGGTAAATTAGGTAAATGGAAGGTGTTAGACACCCTTTGCCTCCCTTGTATCCAAGGGGGTCCATTTAGTCTTTAGGTTTTTTTAAAGTATTTGGGCGTTGTTCGTACGAACAACTACCTTGACAATTGTTGACTAATAGATTTTTTAAAAAAGGAAAGCCTCATGTAGCATCATTGACAAAAAAAAAAACAAAGTTTTGAAAAGTTAAAAAGGGTGGTCTCATGTGAAGTCATTGGCCAAAAATTTGATAAAAGAGTTTTAAAAGAATTATATTTTAATAGGTGAGACCTCATACATTGGCCAAAATAAACGTTTTTTTAGAAAGAGAGGCCTAAAGTATCATCATTGCCCAAAAGGGAAGGTAAAGCCAAAAGATTTTGAAAAAAAAAACAAAGTTTTGATAAAAAAGAAAGGGGAGGGGCCTCATGTAGAAATCATTGACCCCAAAATGGATTGAAAGCAACACCAATAAAAATAAAAAAAGTGTTTGAAAAAGTTTATGAGAAAATGTGAAATTGCTGAATTTTTTGGATGACGAAATACAGTGGATAAGAGCCCTATTTATACTTGCAATGGTGGGATTCGAACCCGTGACATTATACTTGCAAGCTCTTCTCCCTTATCAATTGTGCTATACTTAATTATTCAAAATTAAAAGTCAGTTGAAAGTATATAAGGAAGAGCAAGCATTTGTTATTGTTTTAAAATATAAATATTTTGAAATAAACTATTTTATAGTTTTTTATATCCAAACCAAATGTTAATAAAACCCAAAACAAACCCAAAAAATTTATAAACTCCAATTTGTTAGTGTAAATAAACCAAAAAAATTTAAAATCAAAAATGTTATTGTAAACTAACTAAAGAAATTATCAATCCACAATGTAAATAAACCAAAGATTTTTATAAAAAAAGCCAATTTTAAAGATTATGTATTTTTTTTGAAACGGGGTGGACAAATTTGGGGTATGACAGTTGTCCCTATATAATTACTCTTTGATCGAAGGGTGCGAGAGTACGTAGTTCTCGCACGTTCGAATCGAATGGTTATTAAATACCACAAGACTCCAAGATTTGTCTAGAAGTTTGGAAGTACCGGGCAAGAACTGGTTACCGAACGAGAATTTGATTTTGATGGCTTGCCAGGCAGGAATTGGGCTTTTAAATTAATGTGCCAGAGGGGAACTGGGCTTTACACCAACATCAGTAGGGTTACTGGAATAATATCAATTCGGTGGCTAGAAAAAGTAAATTGAACAGCAAGGTTGCTATCATCAGTAAGGTTACCGGGATACGTCAATCGGGTGATTTGGGTGAATATCTCAATAAGGTTACTGACATCGGTAAGGTTACCCAAAAAATCAATCAGGCAATTGAGAAGAATATATCAACAAGGTTACTGGCATCAGTAAGGTTACCGGAAAACATCAATCAGGCGATTGAGACGAATATCTCAGTAAGGTTACTAGCATCGGTAAGGTTACCGAAAAACATCAATCATGCGATTGGGATGAATATCCCAGTAAGGTTACTAGCATCGGTAAGGTTACCGAAAAATATCAGTCAGGCAATTGGGATGAGTATCTCAGTAAGGTTACTGACATAGATTAGGTTACCGGAAAATTAATCAGAAATCAATCATGAAATATAAGGTCTTATTTTACAAATATATGTTATCAATATAATTGTATTACTTATTCAATTTTAACATATTACTATTATTTATAGTCAAATTCTATTAGGTTCAAATTCTATTAATTCAAATATTTTTATAAAAGACACATAAACAAAAATAATATTTGTAAATTGGAAAAAATTTATTATTGATCTAAATATTTTTATATATGAAAAGTGGTATTTATGATTCAAAAAAGTTTTATTAAAAAAAAATATGAAAAAAAACTATTATTGATTTAAATATTTTTATATACGAAAATTTACAATTGATTCAAATATTTTTTTAAACGATACCTAAACATAAATAATATTTGTATATGGAAAAAATCAATTAATGATCTAAATATATTTATATATTAAAAACGGTATTTCTGATCCAAAAAATTGATTCAAAAATTATATACGGGAAAAATATTTATTATTGATTTTAATATACGAAAATTTACTATTGATCCAGATATTTTTCTAAATGATACCTAAACATAAATAATATTTATATACGGGAAAAAATATTATTAATTTAAATATTTTTATATATCAATAATGGTATTTAAGATCCAAAAATGATATCAGAAAAAAATTATTTATTTAAATATATTATATACAAAAAAACTATGATTAATTTAAATATTTTGTCTTTTTTAACCTTCTATTAAAAATTAATGTATTATATAAATAAATACAGGTTTTTGTTACTAGTATCTTATATTAAAACATATCAAAGTGACATTGAATTCTTATTTTTCTGCAATTCAAATGGTTGGCGTATGTTAATTGGGTTTTCTAACTTTTTAAATGTCTTTATAGCATCTAACTTTCTACAAAACAAGAGTTACTTATGAAGCTAATGCAAAAATTTCCTCTCAAGACAAGGAAAGTGCATTAAAACTACATTATGAATATAAAAAAGGCATTGCTAGAGCATCGGATAACCGCATAGTTCAGAAATTACGCAACAACTAGTTTGGACAAATCCCTAGACTTAATCCATGAACTGACTGCTACCTGTGTAGTCAAAAACCAGCCAGCCTTATCGGGAGACTCCCGAAATGGAGCGTTGAGTTCCTTCATATGCGACTCAATAACACCTGCCAAACCTTTCTCAGAATACCTGTGTTTCCCGTGACCAGTGTTGATCCCGAGTAGAGGAGGAAGGTCCTCTCCTGATTTAAAAGACTTAGACAAGTCATTTATCCAAACATGAAATGCTGTCAGTGCAGATCCAACTGAGAGACCCTTTAAATGCAAAGACCACTGAGTTTGAGATCTGGATTGTAAATCTGTATATATCTCAAGTGTCAAACCAAGGTCAAGAAGCACACATGCTTTGTCCAGCAAATCCAAGTTGATACAAATATCAATCAGAGAATTGCAAAATGCCCTCCTTACTCCATTAGTAATTGAGCCAAAGAGTTCTATTGCATCTATTTTGAACTCTTCATCACCCTCCAGCCTATCCACCAAATATCTCACCACCAACCCAAGTTTTGGGTTAGCCTTTGCCACACAATCTGTTAGCTTACCAAGTTCTTCTTTTGGTGTTTGGCTCATAACATTCAGAAGACAACCGCAGAACTGATCGTCCGGTTCAATGCCCATATCCAATAGCTGATTAAATGTCTTCACAACATCATCAATACGCTTGGCTTTTCCATAGCATTGGGCGAGCGAAGTCAGAACAAAAATATTAGGCTCAAATCCAGATTCATTCATTTCAGACATCAACCTTTCAGCCTCTTCAACTTTCCCAATGCAGGAATATATGGTAATCAACGACGAGAATGTCCAACTGTCCGGACAGTAAGTATCACAACCTTTCATGTCTTCAAAAATTTCAAACGCTTGCTCAGTGTAACCAACATCAGCACACATAGCTAAAAGGGTATTATAATGATGTGTATTCAAATCCATTCCCTTTTCCTTCATTTCCTTATACACAACTAGAGCATCTTCACAAAACCGCGCTCTACCATAAGCATGTATGAGAGCCGCATAGATTGCTCGATTTGGAATTAGTCCATTATTTATCAACTCTTTATATATACTCTTGGCCTGCCATGGCCTCTTAGCTCTCCCCATGGCATCCAAAAGAGTGCTATAAACAACCAAGTTAGGCTTAACACCAAGAGCCTTCATTTCTTCATAGACATTCAAACATCCATCATAATTCCCCGCCACCCTATACATCTTAATCATCGTAGAGAACGTCACATTATCAAGTCGCCATTTCTCAGTCCTCGCACGATCATACAAGCTCAAAGCCATATCAATATAACCCGCTTTCCCATAAGAATCAATCATAACCGCATACGTAACATCATCCGGCTCAATTCCAAACGACGGCATCTTCTCAAACCACTCCACAGCCTTATTCGGCAAATTACAAGACCTCGCGCAGCTAATTATAGTCGAAAAAGTAACATTATTCGGCTTCACCCCTCGGTTAACCATTTCATCAAACACCTTCTCTGCACCATCCAAATCCCTACACTTTCGAAACACCTTGAGTGTAACATTATAAAGAACCACATCTCTAACAGCTCTAATCTTGCTCTGTATATACCCAAGAACAAAAGGTGCAACAACGGAATTCTCCATGTTATTGATGATGATTACAGCGTCTTGTTCTATAAGATTATCTCCCAAACTCTCAAAAATTCTGGAGACATCATCTATATTGGGATAGCATGAATCCAAAGAGTTGGAAAGCTTAGCAAGAGAAGTGTACCTTGCATCATAAGATTTCTTCCGGAATTGTCTGGCTCTGGGGCTCTTGGGATTGACCCATATGTGACTGTTTTTCGAGGGAGTAGATTTAGCAACTGGGTTATCAAAATTTGCGTCTTTTTCGGATTGGTGTTGTGGAATGGGTTCTTGAAGTGAGACATGGTTAGGTTGGAGAATGGATTTGGATTGAGGAGTTAGGGAAGAAGGAAAGTTTCGAAGTTTGGGTTTGCGGGAAGAGGAAGAGAAGGAGGGTGGGTCGTGGAAGATAGAGGAAGGAGAAGAGGAGCAAAGACGGTAAGCCATTTTTTTGACCTCTGTGCTATGTGGACTTCCTTAACCTTATCTTGCAAAATATTGCCAGCATTCAGGATTCATCACATTCAGGATCGTTAAATCAAGATGGGGCGCTTTAGAGTTTAATTTTTTATTTGTTTTAAAATAGAGAAAATGGGTAATGCACTGACAATGTAAAAAAAATTTACACTGTCAACCAATCACAACCATGAATTAGGATAAATTACACTGTAATTTTTAAAAAATTTATATAACATGGCAAAACGATTTGTTTTTATTGGATTACAGTGTAAAAAAATTTTGTGCACTACCTTTAACCTCTTTAAAATAAAAGTTTAATTACAATTTTGGCCCCTATTTTATCTGATTCACGAAATTGGTCCCCCTATTTTAAATTGAAACAGTTTTGGTCCCTGTTTTAAATTTAAACATTTTCGATCCTCTTATTTTAAATTTTAAACAGTTTTGGTCCCTTTTTCATACTTTTGCACTTAAAATTAACGATGTTTTCATGTTATAAATAACAAATTACTTGTGAAACATGATAAATCATCGTATATAAACATATTGTTGTACTTTATACATAAAAATATAAGTTAAAAAAAGAAAAAATCTCAACGATTTTCTATTAAAAACGTGAAAGGGGATCAAAACTGTTAGAATTTAAAATAAGGGGACCAAAAGTGTTTGAATTTGAAATAGGGGGACTAATTTCGTGAATTAGGCAAAATTGGGGGACCAAAATTATAATTAAAATATCAAATTTTTGAAGATTTCTCAATCCACCCCATGAATCTCTCAGACACCGTGCGAAATTTCAAAAATGCTCTCAATTTCCGTAAATGCATTCAATGTTGTCGGAGCTCCGCCTCGAGCTGCCACTTTTGATTTCGCCATATCCTTGACCTCCGCTTCTTTTCCTTTTTTATGTCGCCGAAGTTTCTGGACCACCACCCAAGGACCATCCCCCATGGTAACATTGTCCCTCACACTTCTAATATCTGCAGCTTCTTTTCCAGGCTCCTTTATTCCTCCAATCTCCCCACACACTTCTTTATAATGGCCGAAACGACCACAATTCAAGCAAAGCAAGTGGAAACCTTTGTATTCTATTTTGTAGTGTCTCCCTTTAATAGAAAACATAGCCAACAAAGGGTTTGTTGGGTCTATGTGAACGCAAAGCCTAGCGTATTTCCCTTTTTCTCTGCTTAGGGTATTTCTATCAACTTTGACAGTTGATCCTATTCTATTTTCAATGAAAAGACAAGACTTTAGCATCATAATACTCTTCAAGTAACCCAGAGATTCGAACTCTAAAAACAATTTTTACAATGGCATCACTTCCAGGGCAGAAATTTGGACTCCGTTCCTTAATTGACAAGTAGTGGTCGTAGATTAACTATGGTTCGTCCATCAGCGCCACATACTGATCCCCATCACTAGTAAACGAGACAATATAATATTCTTGCCCCAAATCAACAATGCTTAAAACTCCATTCCTCTCCCTCATCTGGTTTAATCAGTTCTTTAGTGTTTTCAATGTGTTTCCCTAACATTTTCACGATGACATCTTTCTTCGAAAGAGCAGCAATGTGTTCTTCTTCTTTGTCGGAACTCAGGGCATTCATACTCACCAATTTTGTGTTCCTCGATGTTCATATCTCCAAACACATTTGTGATCATATCTCCTTCTTCAATTGTGGTTACATTTCTACCCATCTCCTCCTCAGAAATTCTTCTTGTAACAATTGCTTTGTAAGAGATACTCGCCATGTCCATGTTTTCCTCTTCTTGAGTTCCTATCTTATTTTTCACCTTCCCTTGCAGGTCATTCTCCTTCCTTTATACATTTTATTCTTCAATTCTTTTGGCCTTCTTTGTTTGTTAAAGTCACCTGGCTGTCGTCACTTTTTTCCCTAGCAGAGCCATTCTAACATAATGTGTATTCTTGTTTGTTAGTTTAATTAGATTTTTAAGCCAACTATAAACAATTAGTTTTAGTTTATCTAAAAATGTCTTCTAAACTTTGATTTCTTAATTTTTTTGATCAATTTTAGTATCTATTTTGGGGAAAATTCTTAGGTAGACACAAACATAACCGTAATCTTACACACAACCAATTATAATTCTTTATTAGTTAAAAAATAAAAATAAAATTGTCTCTCCCTTCCATTATCACAACCACCCCCAATGATTCCAATTAAAAATTAAATTAAATTTTAAATAAATTTAAATTTTCTCTCTCCTTATTAGTTGGTCCTAAAAATATGGATTTATGTTCGTTTCCAAGCAAGTATCTCTCCTATTTTTGTTACAAATATTCACATTTTATATTTTTAAATAACTTCTTTATGACATGTCATTTATAATATTTGTAAAGCCTTATGGAGCGGGAATTTTGCGAGGAAAATATGAGAATAGAAGGCAGAAATGGCATAGAATTATGAATTTATGTTCGTTTCCATGCAAGTATCTCTCTTATTTTTGTTACAAATATTCACATTTTATATTTTTAAATAACTTTTTTATGACATGTCATTTATAATATTTGTAAAACCTTATGGTGCGGGGTTTTGCGAGGCAAATATGAAAATAGAAGGCAAAAATGACATAAAATTATGTCTAAACCGGCTGATTAGAACCTTTGGAAGCAACTTGCAGGTATGTGGTAACTGCTGGAAGAAAATTCGCGTTGGTAGGTAGGAGATGGGCAAAACATTAGAGTTATGCATGACTGCCGGTTAGGTCCTCACATCAAGCTCTCAAACCAGCAATCTACTGTGTCAGTTGCAGACCAGTACTTATTGGTTGGTGCGTGTATCAATGGTGATGGGAATTGGAACTAGCCACTGCTTAAAATAATGTTAAGCACCCTTAATTTAAAAAAGACTCCTTGCTATTCCTCCTCTAAATGAAAGGTTTGGCAAGGATGTGTGCACTTGGAGTTGCACTTCTAATGGTATGTTCACCATAGCTAGTGCTAATGAGTGTCTGAATCAATGGGCTAAGAAAGACAAACTTAAAGTGTGGAGTATCATTTGGAAGCTCAATCTACTGGAGAGAATACGATCTTTCATCTGAAAGCTGAAACACGGCGGACTAAAGACTAACATTTTTCTTCATATGAGAGACATGGGAGACCCATACTGCACTCATTACCCTACTACTGAGGAGAATATGCTCCATGTTCTCAGGGATTACATCATAGCTAGGTCAATGTGGCTTTCTTTGGTCGAAGATAATCATGTTGCTGATTTTTTCTCTGCTAATAGGGATGCTTGGATTGATTCAATTTTGATGGGTTGGAATCATTTGAAAGGATACAATAATAATTGGCGAGATATTTGGGCTCAAGTTTGCTACACATTATGGTACTGGCATAAACAAAGAGTCCACAATGATCAATATGTTATGCCTACTGATTTGGTTAAACACATCTTGGCTAGCGTTCAGTAGTACAAGAGTAGTAGGAAGCTGCACATGATCAGGAGTTCTATAAGAACAACAAGAATGGAGCTTATTAAGTGACATCCCCCTGAAGTGAATTGGGTGGCTCTGAATGTTGATGAAGCGGAGGCAGTCAATGGCAATGCTGGATGCAGTGGAGTGTTTCGCAACGCTGAGGGAAAGTGGATAGCAGGATTATCGAAGGCTTTCGGTATATGCCAGAGTCTTCATGCGGAATTATGGGGTGTGTGGTAAGAAGTTAATATGGCCCTTGAGCAAGAGGTGCATTGGCTTGAAATTGAAACAAATAGTAGTGATATCTTTCAGCTGATGACGAATCCGAGGAAGCTTTCGTGTCAGGTGACAAACTTGGTGATACAGACTAAACAAGCGATGGTTCACTTGAATGTTGTTTGCTGGAAAAAGATATATCGGGAGGCGAATACATACGTAGATAGGCTTGCCAAAATTGATCTTGAAAATTATAAAATTAAGGGGACAACTTCTCTACCCACCTCAAAAAGTTGGGTAGTGTACCTTCCATCAATCACATTGCATCATTTAATTTTATCTTATTTAATTAATTATTAAATAATATTTTTTTTTGGTTTCCAAGACATTTTATATTGAAGGTAACTTTACCCAACTTTTTGAGTTGGGTAGATAAGAATTCACCTAAAATTAATTTGAGTTATATTGATCCTATCAAACCGAAATTAATTACACTAATTATCCTATTAGTCTTGTTGGGTAGTATAAAGGAAACTTGATTGAAAAGACTTATAAAAAAATTGTCAATATGTAATTTCTCTTTGGGTTTTTAAGCCAGCCTTTGAACAAAAAAAGGAAAAAAAAATTATATTAATAATTAATTATTTAAACTTTTGAGGACCAACCTTTTAATTTTTTAGGGACTAAAAATAGATTTTGAAATATATATATATATATATATATATATATATATATGATAAAAATATTAAAAATAAATAATATAAATTATTTTACTAAATATTCAATTAACATTAATGATCAAAACTCATGAAAAAATAAATTTTAAAGATTAAAATTTAATGAAAACATTTTGTAGGATTAAAATTAAAATTTGAGATAATTATATAAAAAAACTTATTTAACTTATTCTAACTATAATTAAATTTTATAGAAAAATGTTTATATAAGGAAAATATATCTCACAACATTCACATTTATTAAAAATAATAATTAAATATTTTTAATTTATTTAAAAATAACACAATTATAATATATTCTTACTCACTAATAATATTAATTAATTAATACATCAATAATTTTAAAGTAAAAATATTAAATGTGTCATTTAAAAGATTTTTGAGCGGTGGGAATAAAGTATAATAAGATAATATAAGGCCTAAAATGAAATAAATTATAAAAAAGAAAAACGAAGATAATGTAAACACTTTCATTTACATCCACAAAAATTGAATACTTAAAAGATTAGCAGTATATATGTGAGTGATAGCTAGAAAAATCTAAGGAGGAAAAAAAATGGAAAATCTAAGCCTGAAACTAAGGCTTCAGCTTCCAAATTCATCCCACCCTTCCTGTTCTCTTTTCACTCCAAAAAACCATCAATTATTCCTCAAACCAAACAAAGCATTACACATCAAAAACATGAAACACACACCTTCAAAATCTGCTGCATCAAAACTCACAAAACAAACTCCAATGAAACTTGAAGTTCTTGAAAATCTTGAAAATGGAAACTCTAGGGCTATGATAATAGGAGCTGTTTCTGTTGGAGTTTTGTTGCTTATGAGTGGAATGGATGAACATAAGGCATTGGCTTTGGGACCTGAAGGGCCACTTGTGGAAGAGTTTTGGGATAATGTTAGAAGGTATGGATTGTATGCACTAACTGTTAGTACAGGTGCTATTTATACAATCATGGTGCCTATCTTTGAGCTTCTGAAGAATCCTATAACTGCGATTTTGATTGTGGCTATTTTTGGAGGTGGGTTTTATATTGTTTCTCAAGTTCTTTCTGCTATGGTTGGTATTTCTGATTTTAGTTATGATTATGGAAACTAGATATATAGATTCATATGTAGATAGATGAAAATCAATTATTGGTATGTATGAAGTACAATTTTGCATGCTGCAAGTTGATTTTGATTATTTGCTTTCTGCAATTCCCTATGGTCTATCATTTTATTGTTGGTAGATTTTCTACTAGATATCATTTTATATTCAATAATGTTATGCGGTATGGGTTGCATTGGTTTTAACTTAGAGAAATGTTATCTGTACACCTCAATGCTACTCTACACCGTATAATAATACGGTTTGAATTTTTTAAAAATCTTTAATAATTATTTTTTATTTATTGTGATACAAACAAGCACATCACCATGGTGTATTTTGATACGGAGTACACATGGGTTGTTAAATTTTGGTGTACACTTAGCAACCCTCTTTAACTTATTAAGGTTGTTGCTAGGGCTCTCTTCATGTTATATATAGTTCATCCAGAAAACCAAGAACTGAACCGAACCATTATAAAAGTTTATCTGAAATGGACCGAATTGTTTCACTTTATTTCGAATTAAACTGACCTAAATTATTGGTTCGGTATAACGGTTCAATCTCCAGACCATACAGAACCGTTACTAAACAGTTTTACAAATAGAACAATTGTGATCAGACTCAGTGATCTTCACCAAACTTCACCTCTTTCTGATTTGGATTTGCAACCATGAAAAATCCTAATTGCAAGAGCAACACGTGCTAAACCCAAACAGTAATTTGCAACAAAAGATTGATTACTTTTTTTACCATAGCCATAGGTTGACATGCAGCTGTGTAACGAAAATGACTGATGGAAAAAAGAATTTCTACCATGTATCTTAAAGTTCTTCGTGTTTGCGTTTCAAATATAAATTCGTGAGTTTGTGATTTTCAGATTTGGATTTGATTTTGAAATAGAGATGCGATTTGGGGGTTTAGGTTCTTCATTGTTCAAATTCAAATATGCAGTTGCAAGAAATTCTCAAAATAATAGCGAGTGTGTTTGTGTGCCAATTAGAGGTGTCAATTTAGGGGGCTAAATAAATTTGAGCCCTAGCCCACTTAATAAGAGGGCCTAAAAATATCTAAAAATAATGAGCCCCTAAACATATAGGCCCCAAAAATATAAGGCCCTAAAAAATTAGAATGGGGCCTTGGGCCC